>NC_083570.1:33346397-33646397 GCF_027579695.1 Neoarius graeffei | reverse complement strand
ATGAAATAAATGAGTGAATTCACGAATGATCAAACTGATAGAATGGATGAAAGTTAACAGAGCACAATGAGTAATATTTACATTTATTTACAGAGTAATGTACAGAGACATCAATGAGAAGAACCGTTTATATGAAAAGAAATTCGGACAGCACTTTGGCACACGACTACACTTTCTCGACATCCGCTAGGGACTGACTGATCCTACTTCCGTGTTTCTCGCTGAAGTACCACCCTCCTCATGTCTTTCAAACACTACCTCCAATAATCCTTTATCAGCCCGGCTTCTTGTCCCTCCCACTGTCTCGTTTAGGCCCAGAGAAGCCCGGCTTCCCTGGAAGTGACGATTTTGTTGATTTTAACCAATAACAACTAGCCAAAATTGGCTGTTCAGAGCCGTCTCGTAGACTGCAACGGATACCCGGCTGCCAGTCAGTGTTGCCAGATACTGCTGATGTTTTCCATCCCAAAATATATTCAAAACCCGCCAAAATGCACTTAAAACCGCCCAATCTGGCAACACTGCTGCCAGTCCATAGAGCCCATTGAAATAAGAAAGGTTACAGCCTGGCAGTAAAGGTGATTCTCTTAGCGAACTGCAACTTCGTCAGACATCACTCAAATAAGTTACAGGATAGTTATGAACATAAATACAATCTTGGGCATATATTATGTTATGCAAGTTATTGTTTTATGAGAATTCAATGTCGTAGACGCCGCAGTTTGGGGAGAGAATTTTAGGGGAAGCTCAGCTTCCCTTGTTGTCTCTGAGAAATCGCCCCTGCCTCTCCCACTGCTTACCTCCGCCTTCGAGCTGCTCCAGGGAGCCACGATCTTCACCAAACTCGATCTCCGGAATGCCTACCACCTGGTTCAGATAAGGGAGGGAGACGAGTGGAAGACTGCGTTCAACACCCCCACCGGTCACTATGAATACCGGGTGATGCCGTTTGGCCTTACCAACGCGCCAGCGGTATTCCAGGCTCTGGTGAATGATGTCCTGCGAGATATGTTGAACAAGTTCGTGTTCGTTTTCCTCGATGACATCCTGATCTTCTCAAAAACCCTGTCCAAACACACCCAGCATGTCCAGCAAGTGCTCCGTCATCTCCTTGAAAACTCCCTCTTCGTCAAGGCAGAGAAGTGTGAGTTTCATGCCAAGTCTGTGGTGTTCCTGGGGTACATCGTGGCAGAGGGGAGCATCCAGATGGACCCTGCCAAAGTCTCAGCAGTGACTTCATGGCCAGTACCAGAGAGCAGGAAGAAGCTTCAGCAGTTCCTGGGCTTCGCTAATTTCTACAGGAAATTCATTCGTAATTACAGCACCGTTGCGTCACCCCTCACTGCCTTGACCAGCACCAAACAGCCCTTCACCTGGACTCCGGCTGCCAATGAAGCCTTTGCCACCCTCAAGGCTCGGTTCACCACTTCTCCCGTCCTCCAGATGCCAGACGTGGAGCGGCAATTCATCGGTGAGGTGGACGCCTCGGATGTGGGAGTTGGGGCAGTGCTCTCACAGAGGTCAGCGGATGACAACAAACTCCACCCCTGTGCGTTCTTCTCCTGCTGGCTATCGCCGGCCGAACGCAATTACGACATAGGCAACTGGGAACTGCTGGCGGTTAAGCTCGCCTTGGAGGAATGGCGTCACTGGCTGGAGGGGTGCGTAGTCCCATTCCTGGTCTGGACAGACCATAAGAATCTGGAATACATCCGCACCGCCAAACGACTCAACCCCAGACAGGCCCGCTGGGCTCTCTTTTTCACCAGATTCAATTTCACCCTTTCATACCGGCCCGGATCTCGCAACACCAAGCCTGAAGCACCCTCCCGCCAGTTCCAGAAGGATGATGCCTCCTCCAAGGATCCGGCTCCCATCCTACCTGACCCATCATTGTTGCTGCTCTGACCTGGGACATCGAAGAACGAGTGCGGGAAGCCCTCCGTGACCAACCCAGCCCCAGTGCATGCCCTGCAAGTCACCTCTTTGTTCCTGAAGACCTGCGATCCCAGGTTATACAATGGGGACACGACTCCCGTCTAGCCTGCCACCCTGGTTCCACTCGCACCTACCACCTGCTCGCCCAACGGTTTTGGTGGCCGTCTATGAGCAGGGATGTGCGAGACTTCGTCCGAGCCTGCCCTACCTGTAATCAGAATAAATCCTCCAGCCGGCCTCCTGCCGGTTTGCTCCAGCCTCTGCCTGTGCCTATGCGAACCTGGTCCCACATTTCCCTGGATTTTGTTACGGGTCTGCCCCCTTCTAATGGGATGACTGTCATACTCACCATCGTAGACCGTTTTAGCAAGATGGCACACTTTGTTCCCCTCCCAAAACTACCGTCAGCCAAAGAGACTGCCCAGATCGTCCTGCAGCAGGTCTTCCGCATCCATGGGCTGCCCAGGGACATCGTTTTGGACCGAGGGCTGCAATTCACCTCCTCTTTCTGGAAGGAATTCTGTCACCTGCTCAGGGCCACCGCCAGCCTCACCTCCGGATTAAGACCCCAGTCCAACGGCCAGTCTGAGCGGACTAACCAGGAGTTGAAGAAGGCACTTCGGTGCATGGCGTCACACAACCCTAGGGCCTGGTGTGAGCACCTGCTGTGGGTGGAATACTCTCACAACTCCCTCACCAGCTCAGCCACTGGACTGTCCCCATTCCACTGCGTGTATGGCTACCAACCACCCCTGTTCCCCAGCCAGGAGGGAGAGGTCACCTGCCCGTCTGCCCTCACCTATGCACGCCGATGCCGCCACACCTGGTCTCAAGCCCGCGCTGCACTCCTCAAGTCAGTCACCAGCTACTCCATTGGAGCCAACCAGCAGAGGACGCCTGCGCCCACCTGCCGGGTAGGCCAGAAGGTGTGGTTGTCAGCCAAGGACCTGCCCCTCCAGGTGGAGTCTCGTAAGTTGGCACCTCGGTTCGTCGGACCATTTCCGATCCAGAGGATAATCAGCCAGTCTGCTGTCCAGCTCCGACTGCCCAAGTCTATGAGAGTGCACCCCACCTTCCATGTCTCAAAGATTAAGCCAGTGCACGAGAGCCCACTGGTCCCAGCTGCACCTTCTCCTCCTCCTCCTCGTCTCATCGATGGTGGCCCGGTCTACTCCATCCGGCGACTGCTGAAGTCACGGCGCAGGGGCAGGGGCTTCCAATACCTGGTGGATTGGGAGGGCTATGGTCCTGAGGAGAGGATGTGGGTTTCTGCTGGGAGAATTTTAGACTGTACCCTCATCAGCATCTTTCATCGCCTGCATCCGGACCAGCCGGCCAACCGGAGGGGTCGACCAAGGGGTCCTTGTCAGAATGACGATGCGCCAACCGCTACTGTCCCCGAGTCCAATTCTGAACCAGATCCTGAGGCCTTGGACACTGACCGGTCAGAGGACTTCTGACCCTCCACTGGTATTCCCCCTCCTCCCACCCGTCTTGGTGGATCTGTGGCTAGGGACTTCTGGAGCCGTCCCTTGGGGGGGGGGTTTCTGTCATGGTCTTACCTGTGGGCTTCTCTCTTCAGGTAACATCTCCACTCAGCATTACCGGCCACGCCCGCTCTCACTTCCTCTTATTAACTTTCAGTGACTGTCATTGGCTGTTGCCGATCACCTGCTTCCCCCTGTGTGTATTTAAGCTGCAGTTCTCCCAAGCCTCAGTATCAGATCGTCTGCAACTTCCAGCATGATAACCTGCTCTGTGTTCCTACTACTCTGACTCCTGACGATATTCTGTTCTGTCTGACTCTGTCTGCTCTCCAGCCCCGGTAACCTGATCTGCCTTCTGTCCTGTTGACTCTGCCTCTTGCCTGCCTCTCCTGTACCTTCACCTGATCTCCAGCTTGCTGAGGGACTACTGCTGGGAGACTGCCTGAAACCCAAGTGCTGTCAGCCTACAGCTACACCTCTCTGACAATGCCTGATACTGTCTGATCTCAGAAGCTAAGCAGGGTTGGGCCTGGTTAGTACTTGGATGGGAGACCTCAGATGCTCCCATCAGCCATCCCTGCCTCTCAGTCCACCTGCCACTGAACTTCTCTCACACACACATTCCCCCTGTTGTTATTATTAAGCTGTGGTTTGAGTGCATTTGATCTCCTCTCCTGTCTGCTCCTTGACACTGTCTATTTCTAGCTTTAAATTGAACAATCTGTGTGATACACAGTCCTTTTTAATACTTTTTAATACTTTTTTTAATACTTTTTAAAATACTTTTTAATACTTAGGACTAATACTCTTGACTTTTTAACGGTAAATGTACCTCTTTTTAAAGCAGCACTTACTTCTGAAGCACTGTGAGCTTCACTAGAGGAGCTCTGCTCTTCTGCCATGATCGGAGATCTCAAACACGGAAGAGAGGAAAGGAATCGGAAACGTACGCGAGATTAGACCACATCCGCAAATTTAGGCATCTTAAAATGTTTTTATTAATGCCAAATAAAATATCCAGCACAAATTATATACGATAGACATAAATTAATAATTTATAAATTTTATTTTTTAGTTAGCGGGACTGCAGCTTATCACCTCTCCCGCCCGCGCCCGCATTGTGCACTCCCCCTCCCGCCCGCACCTGCAATGAGCTTTCAAAATTTGTCCCGCGCCGCACTGCTTTGCGTCAGGTCCCGCGGGTCCCACGGGACTCCTGCAGGAGTGCAGGGCTCTAATATCAAGTATGACAGTGTTATACTTCAACCATCTCTGTGCTGACAAACGTGATGTCTTTTTCTCCAACAGAAGCAGGGAGACAGCATGTGGGACCAAAGGGGTGAGGCTAGAATACCCCACAATATTTCTGGAGGCAGTTACCATCTTTTCAGCTGCAGCAACTGCGCGCAGGCAAACAGGAAGTCCAGCCGCCACTGGATCCAGCCTGCTGGAGAAGTAGGCTACAGGTCTCAATCTATCCCCATGTTTCTGCAAAAAAACAGAGGTCATAAAACCCTTCTTTTCATCTACAGTTTGAACAAATGGTTTATTGGGGTCAGGCAGTCCCAGAGTGGATGTGGTCTGCAGAGCACTCTTTAGGGACGTCAGGTGTGCGCGGGACAGACGCAGCATTGACTGCTTGCAGATCTTGGACAAACCTCCACTCATCAGGCTGGGACGGTTTTCTTGCCTTTGTAACTGGAAAAAATAGGAGTGCGCACTGGAGAGTCCTGGCAAGGGACAATTACATCTGCCTTCAGCAACGAATCAAAGACTGGTCTTATACTTGTGATTGCTTCTGGTTTGAGTGGGTACTGGGTCTGTTTAGGTCTGAAATCTGATTTGGGGGTGATCACCACTGGTTCAAGCATTCTTTATGAGGCCTACATCATGTTTACCCTTCACCCAAACGGAATTTGGAACTCTCGCCAATTTGGGGTGCACCTCTGCTGGAGTTATGCCTGTGGAAACAGAGACAAACAGGCCACTATGGCCGTGGTCCCCAGGATCCTGGTCATCAGTGGCTAATATTATGCTGCGCTTAACATGCACACACATAGCATGACTTTGTTTGTAGACCCCAAGCTTTTGGCAAAACAACACACTAGGGTCCTCTGTTTGGGACCATTCATTGCCATTGGCTGTGCACTTCTTGACCCACTCCCCCACGTCTTTCCAATGGGCAGCTTGTGGCTTTGCTAATGAGACATGGGGTATAGAATTAATGATGTCAAAGAAATCATGCTGGCAGCAGTTGACCTCAGAGTCCTCTGACACGATGCCGCATATGACATGTTTGAAAACACTGCGATGAACATTGATGCAGCTGTTCGGACAATGAGTAAAATGGACCTGCACAGCACAATAATGTTTAGACCAATATGTAGTTTTGAGGGTCAATCTTTCATGTGCGTGGGGGTCTGCAAACCAAGTCTTTTCAAGCTCGACATCTTGACCTTGGTGAACATGTGCTGTGCAATGTAAATCTTCCTCTTTCATATAATCTGTGTCAACTGATGAGAAGTTCAAGTGTGTGAGCTGTACAAGGTGTTTGGGAGTTTGTGTGAGTTGATCTGAGCAGAGCCTCCAGACATACACATACAGGGGGCTTCCAAACCCATACTGCACACTGCACATTTCACTTACTTCAATAATTAGTCCATCTGGAGTGGATGTGAGATTTACTCCTAATTTGCACATTAATCAGGTGCTAACAAATTTACTGGACATGTATGTGAGATGAGGAATGAGTAGGACGTAACTATTCCTCCCTTGCTTTTACATGGGAGGTTGACTGAGAAAGTTTCGGTTACAGGTCGTCCTGAGATGCCCATCATTTGAATAGAATTTGAGCTGAGCGGTGGGTCAACTGGAAGTACCCCATGTTGTATGACTGAGTGTCCTGCTCCAGAATCTACTAAAAAGGTTAACACATGCCCACACACAGTGAGGGGCATACAAGGGAGTTTAGAGAAGGGAGTAGTTGTATATTTTAACAAACTTAATGCAACTTCAGGTGTATCTATCTGGACTGGTGTATCAGGCTTTTCTGTGTAGTCTTGCTGTTGCATGCAGGTGCTGCTACTAATGTGTTTAACATTGTGTGAATGCTCCTGTCTATGTGTATGTGTATCATCAGGTGTGTGTGTTACCTCCCCTGTTCTCTGTGCGGGGCCTGTTCCCGGAGTCCGCCCGTCAGTCTGCTTTGCTGTACTCCTCACGGGGCCTATGGCTGCTACTGTGGAGACAATTTCGAGCAATGTGTCCCTTCTGATTGCAGTTGTAGCAGGTTGCACCTTTTATCCAGGACGGGTCACCCCAGGTCATCCTGCCTCGGCCCCTACCTTGACCTCTTCCTCTAGGTCCAGGCTGAGCAGTCTGGAGAAGAGTGAGAGTGGCAGCGTGTAGGTCTTGGTCTCTTTGTGTTGACTTTGTCTTCTCCTTTCCTTTCATCAGACTTTTTGCATGCACAGCGTACTGCTCGATCTTGGTGAGGCTCAGGAGTGCCCTCCACTGCAGCCAGGTTCACAGGTCTGGTCAGGCCACTGTGTTTTTTTCTCATGCGCGGCGGTGAGACGGGCGAGAAACGCTGACACCACTTCATCATCTTCTTGCTTACACATACTGATCTTAGTAATGTCTATGTTCAAGGGAAAAGCACTGTCCAGACGAGTACAGAGAGCAGTAATGGTATCTCTGTACTCACCATTGCCAGCCGCGCTCCAGTCTGGTGTAGTCATTCGCTGGTCAGCTTCCGGCCACTCTTTGGAAACCTTGTTCCAATCTATACCGATCTTGGTCATGATTAGGCGGCGAAGTTCATGGGTGGTCGGTCGGAATTCTCTGCAAAACATCAACAGTTCGTTACCAAATCTCTTTCCTCCTACCTCTCTCATGTTGGGAAGAGAAGCCATGCTTTCCTTCATATCAGCTGTCATCCAGGGTCTGTGGACTAGAAGCATGCTGTCAGCTCCAGCCACTTCCAGCACTGGAAGATGAAGGACTTCAGACTTTAGGTTACAGCCTTGTGGACCCACTGGTGAGCATGTGGTCAGGTTCAGGAGGGTGTCTCTTCCGTCGCCATATGCAAGACCGGATCTCGTGTGTGACAGAGAAGTGCTGAGAAGCACTGATGCTGGAGGTGGCTGGTAGGCTGGGAGAGATTCCAGAGGCTCAGTTTTTTTTTCTTTGTCTCGACTTCTCCCTCTTTCTGTGGGTGAAGCGCTTGTGGGAGTGATGCTCTGCCTTGCTGAGGAGGCAGTGTGTGTCGGGGTGGTAGGGCAGACTCCAGGTCAGGGTCCATCTGAAATTTCAAACACTGAGAAGAGGGTGAGAGCCCTTCCTGTCATTTCTCTCTTTTGTACTCTCTCTTAAGTGTTTCTTCTTTCCATGCAGAAAACACCCTCCAGTCCCCTAAGAACTTAACATTATCTGCAGACTCTTCTTTTCCTTCTGTTTCAATTTTTCTTCTAACCGTTCTATCTGCCTGGGACTAAAACTGCCCTTCTCAGGGAATTCTAAGTCCTTTACCCATATGTCAAACTGTGCCAAATAATCCTCACCATACGAGGTTTTCATAAACTGGATGTTTGTGCTGTCATAGGAACATCCAATTCTTATTATAGCATATGTAGCTTCACACTTACTTGCTTTTTCTTTTCTTTCCCTAACTTACTGTTTCTGTTCCTCATTGTACACTGTTATATCAATAGGTTATGACAACAATGGCTGAGTTTTTTTATTTGGATCACAAGAAGAACAAGTTGGACTATGTCCAAAAATACGACACAATAATCCTTTAGGTGTGTTCTTATTAGTAAACAATTTATCTGACATTTGCCTTAAACTAAAGTAGGTATCATTTAGCACAACAAACTCAAAGACAACTCACGCATGTGTACAAAATCTGTTTCTCTGTTTCAGAATTTGGAGGAGGACAGTACTCTGTTAATTCATCAATATTTTGTGTGCACACCGGTGTGTCTTTGCTTTTTCGTGATCGAACCTCTCTATCCCGTTCCTCCGACAGGCCAGTTGTTCACACAGAACAAAGGGAGCAAGATTCAATTCCTGCAAATCGCTGAACGTGAATCTGTCGAAACATGCACCCGTACTTCCCCTCCTCAAGTAGGCGAGCAATTACCCAGTCATCACTTAGGCAGATAATTCTCTTACACAACCCAATAAACTACTCATGGTTTATTGTCTCAAAATTGTGTTTTATCCATTGTCTGCAAACATATTGATGGTACCACAGCTTAGCAGTCCTCCTGGGTTCGGACAAACTTCTGTCCATCTCTTATATCATTCTTTAAATACAGTTTCCACTAATTTCTTTACACAAGAATGTAAAGTTATCACTTACTGGTTCGGTGAGCCCTGACGGTCCGGTCTCTCGTCCAAGTTCTCAGCTCCGCACCGTAGCCTTGGGAGTGTTCCGTCGTCCAAGGATCAGACTCATAGGGCCCACCCAGGGGACGCCAAATTGTAATGGAAACTTCTAATAAACACTTCAAAATGCTTAGCAGTAGTCTTTTCAGTTATTTATTATAGTAGATCATATAACAGATATATAAAATAGGAAAGGAAAGAGAAGAATAGAAGAAGACACCACTTCTGATGATGCCAAGAGTATGCGCACTCTGAGTTGTGTTTTAGTGGCTGTTATCTATTATACTCTAAAGGCATTCGCTTACTGTTTGCATCTTCACGTGATTGGCTCAAGATTTTCTATGAAGCTTTGTTAAAGCGTGCACCTGGCGTGCTCTGGTATGTGCAGGCGGATGCGTAGTTATGGAGAACTCAGGCACCCTGCTTATCACCAGCCAAGGCCACAGAAAGGCGATTACATGGGAAAAACATCTTTCTCAGGACACTAGGCCACTTGAGCTCAACACACAGAAACACAGAGAATAGGAATGTTCATTCACTAAATTTCCCTCACAATACATAGAATAAGAAATAGAAGAATCTGAAATATACAAATTTGAAAAGTGGACATATTTAAGGGGTATGTGCAGGAGTTGTTTAGCCCAAGCTGTACAGTATGTCTGGAATGTGCAAAAATAGGTCACATGATGAAAATGGAGAAGAGACATGATGAGTACGTGAGAGGGAGAGAATATGTGTAGTGGGCTAAGTCAATAACCAAGCTGTACAGTGTGAGCTGGAATGTGCAATAAAGGTTCACAGAATGGAAATGTATGACATGACCTTGAAATGTGCAAAACTGAAGTTCAGAGACAAAGTGCATTAATGTCATAGATTGAAAGTGTGAGGTTAGAGTCAGTGGGGGTCTCTGACCTTATTGATGAGGCCAGCTGCAGTGAGGAAAAAGCTGGCCTTATGGTGTGAGGTTTTGGTTCTAATGGACTGCAACTTCCTACCAGAGGGGAGTGGTTCAAAAAGTTTGTTTCTGGGGTGAGAGGGGTCAGCCACCATCCTTTCTACTCTCCTCAGGGTCCTGAACTCATACAAGTCCTGAAGAGATGGAAGGTTGCAGCCAATCATCCTCTCAGCAGAAAGAATGATGCACTGCAGTCTGCCCTTGTCCCTGGCAGTGGTGATGGAGGAGGTGAGCATGGACTCAATGATGGTGGTGTAAAAGTGCACCATCGTCTTTGGCAGATCAAACTTCTTCTACTGCCACAGGAAATATATTCTCTGCTGTGCTTTCTTGGTGAGAGAGCAGGTATATGTCTCCCACTTAAGGTCCTGGGTGATTATAGTGCCCAGGATGTGGAATACTCCACAGAGGTAATGGGGAGTCAAACAAAGTGATGGGGAAGAGTGTGGCAGAGCTCCTCCTGAAGTCTCCAATCATCTCCACTGTCTTTAGAGCATTGAGCTCTAAGTTGTTCTGCCTGCACCAGGACACCAGATGGTCAATCTCCCACCTGTAGCCAGACTCATCCTCATCAGAGATGAGTCCAATGAGGGTGGTGTCATCTGTGAACTTTAGGAGCTTGACAGACTGATGGATGGAGGAGCAGCTGTTGATGTACAGGGAGAAGAGTAGAGGAGAAAGGATGCAGCCTTGGAGGGATCCAGTGCTGATGGTTCTGGAGTCAGAGACATGTTTCCCCAGCTTCATGTGCTGCTTCCCGTCAAACAGGAAGTCAATGATCCACCTGCAGGTAGAGTCAGGCACATTCAGCTGGGAGACCTTGTCCTGCAGAAGAGCTGGGATGATGGTGTTGAAGGCAGAACTGAAATCCACAAACAGGATCCTAGCATAGGTTCCTGGGGAGTCCAGGTGCTGGAGGATGAAGCAAAGAGCCATGTTGACAGCATTGTCTGCTGATCTGTTGGGTCTGTAGGTGAACTGCATGGGATCCAGGAGTGGATCAGTGATGGCTTTGAGGTGGTAAAGCACAAAGTGCTCGAAGGATTTCATGACCACAGAAGTCATGTAGAAGTCACAGGGTCTGTAGTAATTTAATCCTGTGATCCTTGGCTTTTTGGGGACAGGGATAATGGTGGATGCCTTGAAGGAGGCTGGCACATGGCATGTGTCTCCAGTGAGGTGTTGGAGATGTCTGTGAACACCGGAGACAGTTGATCAGCACAGTGCTTCAGTGTAAATGGTAAGACTGGGTCGGGACCTGCTGCTTTGCAGGGGTTCAGCTTCTTAAAGAGCTTGTTAACATCTCTCTCCAGAATGGAGAGAGTTCCGGCTGTGGTGGAGGGTGGATGGGCCTCCGAGGTGTGAAGTTGAAGAGAAGCCCTGGCAGCAGTTGAGGTGGAGGAGGTGGTGGGGGTGATGGTGGACATTCATGGGGGATGTTATCAGGACAGACCCACTGTCTTTCAAAGCAAGAGTAGAACTCATTCAGTTGGTTGTCCAGGTGCAAGTCATGAACAGAATGGGGGGGGGGGGGCTGAAGGTTTGTGGTTAGTGATCTGTCTGAGCCCTTTCCAGACAGACATAGAGTTGTTGACTGAGAACTGGTGTTGGAGTTTCTCAGAATACAGATGTTTAGCTTCTCTCACTGCCTTCCTAAACCTGTTCCTAGATTCTTTAAACCTGTTCCTGTCTCCACTTCTGAACGCTTCTTCCTTTTGCCACCTTAGTTGTCTGAGCTTATTGGTGAACCAGGGTTTGTCATTATTGTAACTCACCCTGGTTCATGATGAAACACAGCAGTCCCCACAGAAGCTGATGTAGTATGTCACAGCCTCTGTGTACTCATCCAGACTATTGGTAGCAGTCCTGAATACATCCCAGTCTGTACAGTCCAAGTACGCCTAAAGGTTCTCTGCAGCCTGATTGCTCCAAAACTTAGATGTCCTCACTACAGGCAGCTTTAATTTCTGTCTGTATGCAGGAATCAGGTGGACCATGACATGGTCAGAGTGGCCCAGTGCAGTGTGCAGGATGGTGTGATAGGCATTATTGACTGTAATATAGCAGTGATCCAAAATATTCTCCTCTCTGATCGGCATTTAATAAACTGTTTGCATTTTGGTAGTTCATGGCTGAGGTTACCTTTGTTAAAGTCACAGAGGAAAATAACTAGGAAGTTCACATTAGTCTGTTCCACACCCAATATCTGGTTGGCCAGCATGTGTTCTGTGTATTCTGCATGTTGGCCTATGGTGGAATATAAACACCAACCAGAATGAAGGATGCAAACTCATGCAGGGAGTAGAAGCGTTTACAATTGTAATGGAAACTTCTAATAAACACTTCAGAATGCTTAGCAGTTGCCTTTTTAGTTATTTATTATAGTAGATCATATAAAACAGATATATAAAATAGGAAAGGAAAAAGAAGAAGAAGAAGAAGAAGAGAAGAAGAGACACCACTTCAGTGAAGCCGAGAGTACGTGCACTCTGAGTTGTGTTTAAGTGGCTATTATCTATTATACTCTAAAGGCATTCGCTTACTGCTCACGTCTTCATGTGATTGGCTCAAGATTTTCTATGAAGCTTTGTTAACGTGTGCACCTGGTGTGCTCTGGTATGTGCAGGCAGATGCGTAGTTAGGGAGAACTCAGACACCCTGCTTATCACCAGCCAAGGGCACAGAAAGGCGATTACAGCATTGGAAAAACAACTTTTCTCAGTACACTAGACCACTTGAGCTCAACACACAGAAACACAGAGAATAGGAATGTTCATTCACTAAATTTCCCTCACATTTCCCCCCTTTTTATCCTACAGGATAATAATTGCTAAAAGAAAGAAATGTACACAATTTCAGTGGTAAGAGTTCCCAGAGAGATTCGACTTAACATGTCATTGAGTGTACAGGGATAATGCTAAGGCTGTTTTGTAAGACATAGACATCTTAAATTAATGCTAGCAAGCTATATACATAGATCAGGAAACAATAGAACAGAAAACAACCACAAATAATGTGTTTTAAGCTAGGGCTAATTTCATGTCAGCTGTGCTGATGTCATCAAATGGTGGGTTGTAGTCTTCGTGTGGGTTTGGAGGCCAGTCAGGCAAGTCGTCTGGGTCTATTTTCACCATCTGGTAACCAATATTTGTCAGCTACCTCTGAAACACAGAGATACAAGATTGACAGAAAACAGGGAGCAAACATAGCATCACAATCACTAAACCCAGGACCAGTATGGTGGATGGAATCAGAGTCTTCCATCCACTAAACCAACTGTCTTCGACTCTCTGTCAGCCTGGGTTCCCTGTATCGACCACCACACGAATCCTCCCGTGAGCCCCAGCAGGATCAGGATGCTCAGGCCCACGACTGGACCTAGCTTATAATGATTAACCCCCTTCATTTTACAACCCCGATCCCAGAAAAGTTGGGACAAAGTACAAATTGTAAATAAAAATGGAATGCAATAATTTACAAATCTCAAAAACCGATATTGTATTCACAATAGAACATAGACAACATATCAAATGTCGAAAGTGAGACATTTTGAAATTTTATGCCAAATATTGGCTCATTTGAAATTTCATGACAGCAACACATCTCAAAAAAGTTGGGACAGGGGCAATAAGAGGCTGGAAAAGTTAAAGGTACAAAAAAGGAACACTTGGAGGACCAAATTGCAACTCATTAGGTCAATTGGCAATAGGTCATTAACATGACTGGGTATAAAAAGAGCATCTTGGAGTAGCAACGGCTCTCAGAATTAAAGATGGGAAGAGGATCACCGATCCCCCTAATTCTGCGCCGACAAATAGTGGAGCAATATAAGAAAGGAGTTCAACAGTGTAAAATTGCAAAGAGTTTGAACATATCATCATCTACAGTGCATAATATCATCAAAAGATTCAGAGAATCTGGAAGAATCCCTGTGCATAAGGGTCAAGGCCGGAAAACCATACTGGGTGCCCGTGATCTTTGGGCCCTTAGACGGCACTGCATCACATACAGGCATGCTTCTGTATTGAAAATCACAAAATGGGCTCAGGAATATTTCCAGAGAACATTATCTGTGAACACAATTCACCGTGCCATCCACCGTTGCCAGCTAAAACTCTATAGTTTAAAGAAGAAGCCATATCTAAACATGATCCAGAGGCGCAGACATCTTCTCTGGGCCAAGGCTCATTTAAAATGGACTGTGGCAAAGTGGAAAACTGTCCTGTGGTCAGACGAATCAAAATTTGAAGTTCTTTATGGAAATCAAGATGGAAGTCATGGAAGTCCATGGAAGTCATGCGGACTAAAGAGGAGAAGGACGACCCAAGTTGTTATCAGCACTCAGTTCAGAAGCCTGCATCTCTGATGGTATGGGGTTGCATTAGTGCGTGTGGCATGGGCAGCTTACACATCTGGAAAGACACCATCAATGCTGAAAGGTATATCCAGGTTCTAGAGCAACATATGCTCCCATCCAGACAACGTCTCTTTCAGGGAAGACCTTGCATTTTCCAACATGACAATGCCAAACCACATACTGCATCAATTACAGCATCATGGCTGCGTAGAAGAAGGGTCCGGGTACTGAACTGGTCAGCCTGCAGTCCAGATCTTTCACCCATAGAAAACATTTGGCGCATCATAAAACGGAAGATACGACAAAAAAGACCTAAGACAGTTGAGCAACTAGAATCCTACATTAGACAAGAATGGGTTAATATTCCTATCCCTAAACTTGAGCAACTTGTCTCCTCAGTCCCCAGACATTTACAGACTGTTGTAAAGAGAAAAGGGGATGTCTCACAGTGGTAAACATGGCCTTGTCCCAACTTTTTTGAGATGTGTTGTTGTCATGAAATTTAAAATCACCTAATTTTTCTCTTTAAATGATACATTTTCTCAGTTTAAACATTTGATATGTTATCTATGTTCTATTCTGAAGAAAATATGGAATTTTGAAACTTCCACATCATTGCATTCCGTTTTTATTTACAATTTGTACTTTGTCCCATTTTTTTTGGAATCGGGGTTGTATGTTAACTACAGTTAGGTCCATATATATTTGGACACTGACACAAATTTTCTTTTTTTTACCTGTTTACTGAAACATATTCAAGTTATTGTTAGGACTGGGACTGTTTTGGCCTCTAGAGGCTGCTGTTATTTCCTTTTCTGGTCATGTTTATTTTGGCCTCTAGAGGTCACCACTGTGTTGTGTTTTGTTTTTGTCTTATTGCCTGTTTCCTGCCCCGCCCTGTCCTTAATTAGTTTGTGTATTTATACCCCTGAGTTCAGTCCTCTTGTCAAGGAGTCTTTGTGCTGTTATGTTTAGCTCCAGTTTCCTCTGTACCATGTTCCTTGTCTTTTTGGTTTTGCACTTTGCTTTTCTTTTTGGACCTAATATTTACTGTGTTTTTGGATCTTCTGACCGTTGGTATTTTTGCCTTTTCTGTTTTTTTGGCTTTTGTTTTGTACTTTGGTTATTTCTTATTTTTCCCTTCATCTTCTGAGTTTTTTGGATTATGCTTGTTGGACTGTAAATATTGTAAATAAACCTTTTTGATACTTTTCTACTTCCACCTCACGCCTCTGCACTTGAGTCATCCCCCTGGTGGCCTAGTGGGGGTTTGCTGGATTATCACACCAGCAAACCAGGTTCGAATCCCAGCAAAACCCTAACAGAAAGACTCTGTCATGACCGACCCAGCCAACCTTCAGGGAATTATGGCAGCTTTGACACGCTTCGCAGTGACCATGGACGTACGCTCACCAGCCAACATGAGGCCCTTGCTCGCCATGAGGAACTGCTTGAGCAAATTGGGAAAACCCTGGCACAGCTGACACCTCTGCCTGCATCTCCTCATCCTGATCTGGCTCCTGCTCCAGTGCCTCCCGCCACGCTGTCTCCTTCACCTCACGAACCCAGCCTTCCTGCACCACAGAGGTATGACGGCAAGCACGGTGAGTGCCAGGAGTTCCTTACCCAGTGCCAACTCACCTTTGAGCTCCAGCCTACCACCTACACTACGGATCGCCGCAAGATTGACTTTGTGATAACCTTGTTAGCTGGTAAGGCACGAGCTTGGGCAACGGCCATCTGGCAAAGACAGGGACCCGAGTGTTCTGACTTCAAGCTATTTATGGAGGAGATGCTTCGGGTCTTCGATCAGGCAGACATCAGTAAAGATGCAGCCAGGAAGCTCATGTCTGTCCGACAGGAGGGAAGTGTTGCAGACTACGCCATCTTGTTCCAGACCCTTGCAGCAGTAAGTGGATGGAACGAGACTGCCCTGGTGTCAGCCTTCCACCATGGTCTGTCTGACCCCATCAAAGATGGTCTGGCTTCTATCGGATGCCCAAGTGACCTCGAAACTCTGATCTCACATTCTACTCGCCTTGACAACAGGATGAGAGAACGCCACCAAGTCCTGAGCCTCCCGGCCTCCCTGCCTCTACCTGGAGCCCGTCTACCTCCTCCAGTGACTGTCCAGAGCCCATGCAAGTTGGCCATACATGTCTCTCCATAGCTGAGAGGGAGCACAGAAGGAGGGACAAGTGCTGCATCTGTGGCAAGCCTGATCACTTCCGAGCATCATGTCCCGAGCTCTTGGGAAAAGGACTGCCCCATCCAGCTGAGGGAGGGTTGTGACAGGGCCTACCCTCTCTCCCGGACTCCCTGGCCAAGGAATCTACATCCCGGTCTCCATCTCCTGGGGTGAGTCTGTCCACTCTTGTCAAGCCTTGTTAGACTCAGGGGCAGCTGGAAACTTTATGGATATCCACTTCGCCCAAAGCATCAATGTCCCGACTGCGCCTCTTGAAGTCCCACTGTCTGTGTCTGCCCTCGATGGCCAAGCGTTAGGTGATGGAAGAGACACCCAAGTTACTTCTCCAGTCTTCCTCCAGTCTCAAGGTCACAAGGAAGAAATATCCCTGCACCTGATTCCTTCACCTGAGTTCCCAGTTATTCTAGGTCTTCCTTGGCTTACTTGCCACAACCTTCGTATAGACTGGGTCACTAGCCAGGTTGTGGAGTGGGGTCCTGGTTGCTATGCCTCTTGTCTCCTCTCTAGCTCTCCTGTGTCTCCTGCTGAGCCTCCCGATCTCACCGAGTTATCTCAAGTTCCCACAGATTACTGGGATCTCAAGGAAGTTTTCAGTAAGAGCAGGGCCGCCGTTCTCCCTCCGCACCGTGCCTACGACTGTGCCATTGACTTGCTCCCTGGAACTACCCCTCCTCGTGGCAGACTGTTTTCCCTCTCTCAGCCAGAACACAAGGCCATGGAGGAGTACATCAAGGAGGCCTTGGCCTCTGGGTTCATTCGACCCTCCACCTCACCCGCTGGTGCCGGCTTCTTCTTTGTCGGCAAGAAGGATGGGGGGCTCCGGCCATGTATTGATTATAGGGGCCTGAACAAGATCACCGTGCGCAACCGCTATCCCCTTGCGCTGATGTCCACAGCATTCGACCTGCTCCAAGGTGCCACTGTCTTCACCAAGTTGGACCTACGGAACGCATACCACCTCATCTGTATCCGACAGGGAGACGAGTGGAAAACTGCCTTTAACACCCCATCTGGGCACTACGAATACCAGGTAATGCCCTTCGGACTCACAAACGCACCAGCTGTTTTTCAGGCCCTAATCAACGACGTCTTGAGGGACATGATTAACCTGTACGTTTTTGTCTACCTCGACAACATCCTTATCTTTTCCAAGACCGTGCAGGAGCACCGCCACCATGTCCACCAGGTTCTCCAGAGGCTGCTACAGAACAATCTGTTCGCCAAGACCCAGAAATGCGAATTTCATGTTCCCGAGGTCTCCTTTCTGGGTTTTATTGTACGGACAGGCCAACTCCAAATGGACCCAGCCAAGACCCTGGCTGTCCGGGACTGGCCCACTCTCAAGTCCGTCAAAGAGGTTCAGCGGTTCTTAGAATTTGCTAACTTCTACCGCAAGTTTATCAGGAACTTTAGTTCTGTAGCAGCACCCATGTCGGACCTCACCAAAGGGACAGGTGGATCTTATGTCTGGTCTCCTCAGGTGGAAAAGGCGTTCAAAGACCTCAAACACTGCTTTTGCATGGCACCTATTCTGGTTCTTCCGGAAACCTCCCAACCATTCATCATGGAGGTGGATGCCTCGGACAGTGGTGTCTGCGCGGTGCTCTCTCAACGCTCAGAAGGGAAGCTGCACCAATGCGCTTACTTATCCCACCGCCTGAGCCCTGCGGAGTCCCGCTATGATGTGGGGGATCAGGAACTGCTAGTGGTTAAACGAGCCCTTGAGGAGTGGAGGCACTGGCTGGAGGGAGTGCAACATCCATTCCTGGTGTGGACGGACCATAAGAACCTGGAGTACCTCCAGCAAGCCAAGAGGCTGAACCCACGACAGGCTAGGTGGGCTTTGTTTTTTCACCCTATCATACCGCCCGGGTTCTAAGAACACCAAACCGGACGCGCTTTCCAGGCTGTTCTCACCCAACAACACGGAGAGTGAAGTTGGGCCTATCATCCCTGTATCCCGGATTGTGGCTCCTGTCCGCTGGGGTATTGAGGAGACTGTTCGACAAGCTCAATGCCGGGACCCTGATCCTGAGACGGGGCCACCGGGCCTCCTGTATGTCCCTCATCAAGCCCGGGCCAAGGTTCTCCAGTGGGGTCACTCTTCCCCTCTCACCGCCCACCCGGGAGCTCGGAGGACCCTGGACTTCCTGAAAAGATGCTTCTGGTGGCCTAACATGGAGAAGGAAGTAAGGTCATTCATCCTGTCCTGTGAGGTCTGCACCAGAACCAAGAACCTGTGACAGCATCTCCAGGGTCTCCTGCATCCTCTGCCTATTCCCCGGCATCCCTGGTCCCACGTGGCAGTCGACTTCATCACGGGTATCCCTGAGTCTCAAGGTAACACTGTCATTTTGGTCATTGTGGACAGATTCTCCAAGGCCTGCCGCTTTATACCACTGTACAAACTCCCTTCTGCCCTTGACACTGCTAAATTGCTATTTAATCACGTCTTCTGAGTCTTTGGTCTTCCACAGGACATCATCTCTGACCGGGGGCCCCAGTTCTCCTCCTGAGTGTGGCACGGCTTCTGCAAACTCATCGGGGCCACTGCCAGCCTATCCTCTGGGTTCCACCCCCAGTCCAATGGCCAGACGGAGAGGCTCAACCAAGACCTGGAAACCACCCTGCGAGGCCTGGCTATGGATAACCTGACATTGTGGAGCACCTGGCTGCCATGGGCTGAGTACGCCCACAACACCCTGCAGTCATCGGCCACCAAGCTGTCGCCGTTCCAGTGCCAATTTGGGTTCCAGCCACCTCTGTTCCCGGACCAGGAGGAGGACGCTGGGGTGCCCTCGGTCAACCAATATGTGAGACGGTGTCGCAAGACCTGGAGCAAGGTCAGGAGGACACTCATCCAGACCTCCAGTACCAACCAGACTCAGGCCAACTGCCATAGGAGACCTGCTCACACTTTCCGCCCTGGGCAGCGGGTTTGGCTGTCCACCAAGGACCTTCTGCTGCGGGTGGAGAACCGCAAGCTTGCTCCTTGCTACATTGGCCCCTTCAAGGTTGTATGCAGAGTTAACCCTGTCTCCTACCGGCTCCAGTTACCACGTACGCTAAGGATTAACCCCACATTCCATGTTTCCCTGTTGCGGCCCGTACTGATGTCCACGTATGCCCCTGCCCCTAGGAACCCCCTGCCCCCCTGCATCTTCCAGGGTCAGACTGTTTTCACCATGCGCCGCCTGCTGGACTCCCGTGGGTTCGCGGGGGTCTCCAATATCTTGTGGACTGGGAGGGCTATGGCCCTGAGGAGCGCTGCTGGGTCCCAGCTCGGGACATACTAGACAAAGAACTTTGTCGGGACTTCCATTCGGCCCATCCTGATCGTCCTGGGAATGTCAAGAGAAGCTCCTGGGGGGGGGGGGGGGGTGTCCTGTTAGGACTGGGACTGTTTTGGCCTCTAGAGGCTGCTGTTATTTCCTTTTCTGGTCATGTTTGTTTTGGCCTCTAGAGGTCACCACTGTGTTCTGTGTTTTGTTTTTGTCTTATTGCCTGTTTCCTGCCCCGCCCTGTCCTTAATTAGTTTGTGCATTTATACCCCTGAGTTCAGTCCTCTTGTCACGGAGTCTTTGTGCTGTTATGTTTAGCTCCAGTTTCCTCTGTACTGTGTTCCTTGTCTTTTTGGTTTTGCACTTTGCTTTTCTTTTTGGACCTAGCATTTACTGTGTTTTTGGATCTACTGAGCATTGGTATTTTTTGCCTTTTCTTTTCTGTTTTTTTGGCTTTTGTTTTGTACTTTGGTTATTTCTTATTTTTCCCTTCATCTTCTGAGTTTTTTGGATTATACTTGTTGGACTGTAAATATTGTAAATAAACCTTTTTGATACTTTTCTACTTCTGCCTCATGCCTCTGCACTTGAGTCATCCCTCTGGTGGCCTAGTGGGGGTTTGCTGGATTATCACACCAGCGAACCAGGTTTGAATCCCAGCAAAACTCTAACAGTTATAGTTATATAATGGAGATGAGCATAAAGTCCAGGCTTTCATTTGAGGGTATCCACATTAAAATTGGATGAAGGGTTTAGGAGTTTCAGCTCCTTAACATGTGCCACCCTGTTTTTAAAGGGACCAAAAGTAATTGGACAATTGACTCAAAGGCTATTTCATGGGCAGGTGTGGGCAATTCCTTCATTATGTCATTCTCAATTAAGCAGATAAAAGGCCTGGAGTTGATTTGAGGTGTGGTGCTTGCATTTGGAAGATTTTGCTGTGAAGAACACATGCAGTCAAAGGAGCTCTCCATGCAGGTGAAACAAGCCATCCTTAAGCTGCGAAAACAGAAAAAAAAAACCCATCCGAGAAGTTGCTACAATATTAGGAGAGGCAAAATCTACAGTTTGGTACATCCTGAGAAAGAAAGAAAGCACTGGTGAACTCAATACAAAAAGACCTGGATGCCCACAGAAGACAACAGTGGTGGATGATCGCAGAATAATTTGCATGGTGAAGGGAAACCCCTTCACAACAGCCAACCAAGTGAACAACACTCTCCAGGAAGTAGGCGTATCAATATCCAAATCTACCATAAAGAGAAGACTGCATGAAAGTAAATACAGAGGGTTCACTGCACGGTGCATGCCACTCATAAGCCTCAAGAATAAAAAGGCTAGATTGGACTTTGCTAAAAAATATCTAAAAAAAGCCAGCACAGTTCTGGAAGAACATTCTTTGGACATATGAAACCAAGATCAACCTCTACCAGAATGATGAAAAGAAAAAAGTATGGCGAAGGCGTGGTACAGCTCATGATCCAAAGCATAACACATCATCTGTAAAACACGGCGGAGGCAGTGTGATGGCTTGGGCATGCATGGCTGCCAGTGGCACTGGGTCACTCGTGTTTATTGATGATGTGACACAGGACAGAAGCAGCCGGATGAATTCTGAGGTATTCAGAGACATACTGTGTGCTCAAATCCAGCCAAATGCAGCCAAACTGATTGGTCGGCGTTTCATAATACAAATGGACAATGACCCAAAACATAAAGCCAAAGCAACCCAGGAGTTTATTAAAGCAAAGAAGTGGAATATTCTTGAATGGCCAAGTCAGTCACCTGATCTCAACTCAATTGAGCATGCATTTCACTTGTTAAAGATTAAACTTCAGACAGAAAGGCCCACAAACAAACAGCAACTGAAAACCGCTGCAGTAAAGGCCTGGCAGAGCATTAAAAAGGAGGAAGCACAGCATCTGGTGATGTCCATGAGTTCAAGACTTCAGGCAGTCATTGCCAACAAAGGGTTTTCAACCAAGTATTAGAAATGAACATTTTATTTACAATTATTTAATTTGTCCAATTACTTTTAAGCCCCTGAAATGAAGGGATTGTGTTTAAAAAATGCTTTAGTTCCTCACATTTTTGTGTAATCATTTTGTTCAACCCACTGAATTAAAGCTGAAAGTCTGAACTTCAACTGCATCTGAATTGTTTTGTTCAAAATTCATTGTGGTAATGTACAGAACCAAAATTAGAAAAATGTTGTCTCTGTCCAAATATTTATGGAACTAACTGTATGTCTCCGAGTTAACCCTTGCCTTTCTTGATGTGTATTGGTGCTCAGAGGGCGGGCACGCCCTATCAGCCCTCGTCCCAACTCACCAGGACTTGGAGGAAACTCAAAACCCTAAGACTTATCTATCGACTAGACACTGAAATACTCTTCCCTATTGAGGGTGCGTGCGTGACTGATGTGATACTCGCACTGTTCCATGCAGTGATGCCTTTCTTCCTCATGTGCTTTAATCAGTATCCGGGTCACTTAGGCCTTCCTTTTCCTCCTGTTCAGCCGGTTCAGGAACCCTCCTGCAGTGGCTAGTGTGGATCCACGTCACTCTGCCCATGACCTTCACTGCCATTGGGGTTGCGAGCAGGACCTGGAATGGGCCATTCCACTGTGGCTTGTTCCACTTGGTTCGACGGAAGTCTTTCACCACTATCCAATCCCCTGGTTGTAGATCGTGCAGAGGTCCCTCAGATGGCTTGGTTAAGTGCTTCTTTTTCCTGTTAGTGGATAGATTTCAAAGCAGAGGACATCGTTGCACGGTAATTCAACATTGCATCATCACACAGTGTGGTGTCCGGCAGTGTTCCTTGGGCTGGCCCTATCCCCATGTTGGGTACTTGTCCAAACAGAATTTTGAATGGGCTTAACCCATGTTTAGGTCTAGTTTGCATCCTCATTTGTGTGAGTACTAGAGGGAGGACCTTTGTCCATCCTAGCCCTGTTTCTGCACAAGCTTTGCTTAGTTTATTTTTAAGGGACCCATTTTCCATCACTAAGTGTCAGTTCAATGAAGTCCATTTGGAGATGATCAGTTGTTTTTTCTGGTATTGGGTGTGCTGCTTGTGTTAGTTTGATACCTTGACCTGCATTATGTTGTGCACATATCAAGCCCATGTGCCAATTTTGCATAGAAAGGGAACATGCATTTTGGTAGACAGGGATGGCCCGAGGGACAAACCTAGACCACGTTTGCAAAGATACAGCCGGCCTGTTTCCAGACTTGTCTCTCGTCCTGGGTGCCAGTGCTCTGAAGGTCTGCTAGCTGTAAACAGGGGGTAGAAACCTGAGGAAAAGCAAGGTTAGAGGGTGAACTGGAAACTGAGGCTGCACACTTAGCTGCCGCATCCGCCTGCAGCCAACTTGCATGCCTTGATAAGGGCACAGAGCTCTGTGGCCTGCGCCGACAGGTTTGAGGACAGACACGACGCCTTGAGGACCTCGTGATCTGACACTACGGCAAAACCTACTTTGTTCCTTACCCGTCTCTGGGTTTCTGGAGGCTGAACCATCCACATAGAGGACCATGTCTGGATTTTCCAAAGGGTCGCTCTTTAAGTCTGCCCTGGGGGAACAAAACTCGTTAGTGAGAACAACAGTCATGTGGCTGTCCATCGTCCTCTGTAGGGAGAAGAGAGGCAGGATTCAGAACAGTACAATGTTTCACAATGATGTTAGGCATATCAATTATGACAGTGTTATACTTTAACCATCTCTGTGCTGACAAATGTGACATCTTTTTCTCCAACAGAAGCAGAGAGACAGCATGTGGGACCTGTTACGGGGTTGTTGGTTTGTTTGTTTTTTCCCCTTTTTGTCTGCGTGCCTGTAGGTGGAGTTTGGGCATGGCTGACAGGTGGACTGCATTTGTGGGGATTGGTCATCTGGTATAAATACCACCTTTCATCCAAGATGGCGATCTCTCTCTCTCACTCACACACTCACCTGGACTTCCCAGGGGCAGACGCGCTGGCACACTCGCGCCGCATGTTTTTCTTTAGTATTATTCATATAGTTGAATTTGTTAGTGGTTTTTTTTTCGTTTTGTTATCTCTTGTCAAACCTGTTGTCCCTGGTGACTAATTTCTGCACGTTACTAGTGTCAGCTAGTAAGTGTAGGTAAGGAACAAAGCGGAAGACTCACATTTTGATTTGCGTCACTGCGCCTGTGCATTGGGAGCTCGGGAGCAAGGGCAGTGTAAACATCTAGCAAGTCAGTTGTAGGTTTTCTTTGATCTTTTCCCTATTTTTCTATCCTTAGTCACCTGGGTTTGTTTTAGGTTTTTTTTTTGTGCTTGATGTTATGCTTCTAAAGATCTTGAGTAAGCGAAAAAGCTTTTTCCCCTACAACAGTGTTTGACTCTATTATGATGTCCTAGATTTATTTGTGTTAAGGTTGGACATTGTAACAAATAGGGGCTCGTCCGGGAGCTGTTCATTTAGTGATTTTTGCGGTGCGTTTTTCATTATTCTAATTATAGCCGCGTATGTTTCGTCTTTTGACGTATTGATTTATTGGTGCGGTTTTTGTCAAATTGTTTTAGTGTGTCCAGCGCTGTCTTTTTATTTTTGTCTTCTCTGGTCACAACTTTTTTTTTTGCTTGCTGTTTCTCTGGCTGTTCCCTTGCAATGTCTAGTTTAGAGGACTTTATTGCTTCTCCAACCATTGAGGCCTTGTCCAATGCTACTCGCGATGGACTTATGATTGCAGGGCATTACAAGGTTGAGGTGCGAGGTAGTCCATCAAAAGCAGAACTGTTGGCTAAACTAACAGATTTTTTGTCTGCCCAGGGTGTTTTCGGTGAAGCCGGAAAAATCTCTCCTGAAGTTGGTGGTGCACCTGCAACAGCTGATTGCCCAGCCACGCCCTCTAAAGTTGAACTTGAACTCCGTCGACTACAGTTGAGGGAGAAGGAGATTGAATGGGAGCGTGAGAGAACATGACTAGAAGCAGACAGGCAAGTAGTTCGTGACCGAGAAAAGAGAGAGCATGAGCTTAAGATGAAAGATCTGGAGATGGCACAAGCTATTCGTTTGAAAGAGCCTGAATTTAAAGCTCGTGAATCTGACTTTACAGTCCCCGCTGATCGTTTTGATGTCACTCGCAGTATTAGACTTGTCCCTCCATTTAATGAGAATGAGGTCGATAAGTTCTTTGCTCATTTTGAGAGAGTCGCTACTGTTCTTAAATGGCCACGAGAAGTGTGGACAATGACTCTTCAAAGTATTTTTGTTGGCAAAGCGCAACAAGCGTATTCGTCTTTGTCTTTGGAAGATGGTGCTGACTACGAGAAAGTTAAACAAGCAGTGTTGCGAATTTACTCTCTCGTTCCTGAAGCTTATAGGCAGAAATACCGCAACTACCAAAAGTCCGAGTTGGTGACTTATGTTGAATTTGTTCGGGAAAAAGAATTGTTATTCGATCGTTGGCTTAACTCAGAAGATGTAGCAACATTCAAGGGCCTTCGTAATTTAATAATTCTAGAAGATTTTAAGAGCGGTCTTCCCAAAAGTGTAGCCACGTTCGTCAGTGAACACAAAGATTTAAAGCCATCAAGCGCAGCAGTGCTGGCTGATGAATGTGCTTGCACATAAAGGTATGGTTCCTGGTCCTATTAAGTCTCAAAGCAGCAACAGCTTTCAAAGGGGCTTGAAGACTGTTCAGGATACTGTAGTTGAAAATAGTCAAAATGACAATACAGTGACTCGTAAAAGTCATGTTCCTGTTTGCGGATACTGTAAAAAGCGTGGACATGTGCTTTCTGAGTGCTATTCATTGAAGCGCAAAAATAATGCTTCTTCCACCGCTTTTAATAAATCTGGCTCTAGTTTGGGCCTATGTGTGTCTTCACCTAATTCTACCTCTGGAAAAGAGGAGAAAATAAGTCAGGCTTTTGCACAATTCATAATGGATGGTTTTGTTACTTTGCCTGCTGATCCCTCTGTGCGCGTTCCTATTAAAATACTCTGCGATACAGCTGCTTCGCAAAGTTTTATTTTGGAGTATGTTCTGCCGTTTAATGATGACTCCTATACTGGAGATAATGTACTTGTGCAGGGTTTTGAAATGGGTTATGTAAATGTTCCACTCCATGAGATTTCGTTGTTCTCTAATTTGGTCACCGGTAACGTCAAGGTGGGCATACGCCCCTCTCTTCCAATTAAAAATGTTTCGATGTTACTTGGAAATGATCTTGCAGGTGGCGCTGTATTCCCTAGCCCTGTAGTTGGTCAGACTAGTGTTTCTCCTTGTCCTGACGATTTAACTGTGAAATTCCCTGAGGTTTTTCATGCGAATGTGGTTACACGCGCTATGGAGCATAAAGCCAAAGAGTCATGTCCTGAAGAATGCGACAGTGAGTTTTTTGATCTAAGTGATTCTTTTATTGCTCACCCCCTTAATGTTATGTCCGGTGACAATAAGACTTCAAACATTGCTCAATTGTCTAATGTGCCTTCTGTTATTAATTTGCCTCTCAGCCACGAACAACTTGTTCTTGAACAAAAGAATGATCTTTCTCTTTCTTTTTTATTTGCTGAAGCTGTTCTTGAGAAGGACATTGAATTTGTGTCTCACGGTTATTTTGTCCGTGAGGGAGTTTTGATATGCAAATGGAGACCACTTACGGCCTTTGTAAAAGATGAGTGGTGTGTTGTTTATCAGGTTGTTGTTCCTCTGCCTTATCAAACTGAAGTTCTGCGTCTTGCACATGATCACCATTATGCTGGTCATTTAGGCATTAATAAAACAACGGACCGCATTATGCATCTTTTTTTTTTTTTTTGGCCAGGTCTTAAGCGCGATGTTATTAAATATTGCAAGTCTTGTCATGTTTGTCAGGTTACAGGCAAGTCTAATCAGTTAATTCCTCCTGCTCCATTGCAGCCGATACCAGTCACGTCAGAGCCATTTGAATACGTGATTTTGGACTGTGTGGGTCAGTTACCGTGAACGAAGTCGGGTAATCAGTATCTGCTTACTATTATGTGCACTTTAACACGATTCCCCGAGGCCATACCTTTGAGAAAAATCACCACTCCTGCCATCATCAAAGTTCTCTTGGTGTTTTTCTCACTCTTTGGCCTTCCGAGAGTCGTGCAAACCAATCAGGGCACTAATTTTATGTCTAAGGTGTTTAATCAGTCCATGCAGCAGCTAGGAATTAAGCACATCACCTCTAGCTGTTATCACCCGCAGACACGAGGTGCCCTTGAGTGTTTTCACCAAACCTTAGTCTATGCTTCGTGCATATTGTTTTGAGTTTGAGCGCGATTGGGATGAAGGTGTTCCATTTGCTCTCTTTGCAGTCCATGAGGTTGTCCAGGAATCTTTGGGTTTTAGTCCATCCGAACTTGTCTTTGGACATGCTGTTCGTGGACCATTGAAAATGCTCAAAGAATCCTGGTTGACGGAGACTACCTCTCACCAGTCTTTCTGACTATGTTGCCAAACTTCGCTGCAGGTTACATCGAGCATGCGAACTCACAAAAGAGAATCTTGGTGCTTCTCAGAAGCGCATGAAAAAATGTTATGATCAGAAGGCTGTTGTATGAGAATTTAAACCTGGTGATCGGGTAATGGTATTACTCCCTATTCTTGGATCTGCTCTTCAATCACGCTACTCTGGCCCTTATGTTGTAGAACGCCGTGTGGGTGATGTTAATTATGCTATTGCTACACCAGACAGAAGAAAAAGATCTCGCCTGTGTCACATTAATATGCTCAAACGCTACTGTGAGCGAAATGAAGTGTCTGAAGTTCGCGCACTGACTCGCAAATCTGTCAATGTTGATGATCCAGGTGTGGTGTTGTCCACCACACCTGGTGTTGAAATGTCTACTGCTTTGTCTGTGACTGTTCAACCTCACTCCCCTGTTTCAGCACCTCAGTTGAGTGGACCTGTTGTTTCTCCAGTTGAGGAGGATGTCCGTTGTCCCTCAGCTGAAGTGGTGGTGGGTAGGTTGAGAAATTGAGATTTTGCTGAATTTAAATTCTTTTCTCTCTCACCTTCCTGATTCTGACCGTGGTGATTTGATGACTCTTATGTCTTGTTATGAAAATCTGTTCCCTGATGTTCCACTTTGAACTACTGTTATTTCTCATGATATTGATGTTGGTGATTGTAGGCCTATTAAGCAGCACGCATATCGTGCAAATCCAGTTAAACGTCTTCAACTTCAGAAAGAGGTGGAGTTTATGCTGGATAATGGTATTGCGGAGCCTAGCTTTAGCCCATGGAGCTCACCTTGCCTTCTTGTGCCAAAACCTGATGGCACTTCCAGATTTTGCACTGACTTTCGTAAGGTTAATGCCATTACCAAGCCAGATAGTTTTCCCTTACCACGTATGGACGATTGTGTAGACCGTCTTGGTTCAGCAGTTTTTGTCAGTAAAATCGACCTTTTGAAAGGTTATTGGCAAATTCCATTGACTGATTGTGCTAAGGAAATTTCTGCCTTTGTAACATCTGACAGTTTCCTACAGTACACTGTAATGGCCTTTGGTCTTCGGAATGCGCCAGCCACCTTTTAGAGGTTGGTTAACCAAGTACTAGCTGGACTTTCCAACTGTGAGGCCTATCTTGATGATCTGGTGGTATATAGTGCCACCTGGCTTGAACATGTTGACCATTTAAAATCTGTTTGAAAGACTGTCTGATGCAAACCTGACTATAAATTTGGCTAAGTGTGAGTTCGGCCAAGCTACAGTGGTCTATCTAGGTAAAGTGGTTGGTGGTGGTATGGTACACCCTGTACATTCTAAAGTCGAGGCTATCTTGAACTATCCTGCCCCAACATCAAGCCGTGAACTTAGGAGGTTTCTTGGTATGGTTGGTTACTACCGATCATTCTGCTGAAATTTTTCAGTAGTGGCCGCGCCGCTCACTGACCTTCTCAGTACTAAACGGGTGTTTTTGTGGACTGATGAAGCTCAGTTAGTGTTTGACTCTGTTAAAGCATTGCTCACTACTGTTCCTGTGCTCGCCGCTCCCAATTTTTCTGTTCCTTTTGCTCTTTCTGTTGATGCTAGTGATTTGGGGGCTGGTGCAGTACTAATGCAGTGTGGAGAAGATGGTTTGGAACATCCTTTGTGTTTTTTCTCCTGTAAATTTAATGCTCATCAACGTGCTTACTCCACGATTGAAAAAGAAGCTCTTGCTTTGGTGTTGGCACTTCAACATTTTGAGGTCTATGTAGGTGGTGCTGCGCAGGCAGTTACTGTCTACTCAGATCACAACCCGCTGACTTTTCTAGACCGGATGCGCAATCAGAACCATCGTTTGATGCGCTGGAGTCTAATCTTGCAAGGCTTTAATATCAATATTCAACATATACGTGGTCGTGACAACGTTGTGGCTGATGCACTTTCTCGTGCATACTGGTAGAGTTAAAACCTTAGAGAATGTGTTAATTTTAGTTTGAAGATAAATAAATTGTGGGTGAAATGTATGTAGGCCTATTTATGATTCTAAAGTGTCTTCTAGCTAAGCATTCTACATTCTTTAGCGGGACCTTTAGATTAGTATTTTACCCTCTGTTTATCTTTTGTATGTAATTGTTGTTTATTGGTTATTCTTGTTTAATCCCCAATTTATTTCTTTAAGGGTGGGGGTGTTCCGGGGTTGTTGGGTTTTTTTTTTTTTTTTTCCCCTTTTTGTCTGCGTGCCTGTAGGTGGAGTTTGGGCATGGCTGACAGGTGGACTGCGTTTGCGGGGATTGGTCGTCTGGTATAAATACCGCCCTTCATCCAAGATGGCGATCTCTCTCTCTCTCTCTCTCTCTCTCTCTCTCTCTCTCTCTCTCTCACCTGGACTTCCCAGGGGCAGACGCGCTGGCACACTCGCGCTGCATGTTTTTCTTTAGTATTATTCATATAGTTGAATTTGTTAGTGTTTTTTTTTTTTTTTTTTTTCATTTTGTTATCTCTTGTCAAACCTGTTGTCCCTGGTGACTAATTTCTGCATGTTACTAGTGTTAGCTAAGGAACAAAGCAGAAGACTCACATTTTGATTTGTGTCACTGCGCCTGTGCAGTGGGAGCTTGGGAGCAAGGGCAGTGTAAACATCTAGCAAGTCAGTTGTAGGTTTTCTTTGATCTTTTTCCTATTTTTCTATCCTTAGTCACCTGGGTTTGTTTTAGGGGGTTTTTTTGTGCTTGATGTTATGCTTCTAAAGATCTTGAGTAAACGAAAAAGCTTTTTCCCCTACAACAGTGTTTGACTCTTTTGTTATGATGTCCTAGATTTATTTGTGTTAAGGTTGGACATTGTAACAGACCAAAAGGGTGAGGTTAGAATACCCCACAATATTTCTGGAAGCAGTTATCACCTTTTCAGCTGCAGCAACTGCACGCAGGCAAACAAAGTCCAGCCAGCACTGGGTCCAATTTGCTGGAGAAGTAGGCTACAGGTCTCAATCTATCCCCGTGCTTCTGCAAAAAAAAAACAGAGGTCATGAAACCCATCTTTTCATCTACAGTTTGAACAAATGGTTTATTGGGGTCAGGCAATCCCAGAGTGGGTGTGGTTTGCAGAGCGCTCTTTAGGGACGTCAGGTGTGCGCGGAACAACCGCAGCATTGACTGCTTGCAGATCTTGGACAAACCTCCACTCATCAGGCTGGGACCGTTTTCTTGCCTTCTTAACTGGGAAAATAGGAGTGCACACTGGAGAGTCCGGGCAAGGGACAATTACACCTGCCTTCAGCAACGAATCAAAGACCTGTCTTATACTTGTGATTGCTTCTGGTTTGAGTGGGTACTGGGTCTGTTTAGGCCTGAAATCTGATTTGGGGGTGATCACCACTGGTTCAGTATTCTTTATTAGGCCTACATCATGTTTACCCTTCACCCAAACGGAATTTGGAACTCCCACCAATTTGGGGTGCACCTTTGCTGGAGCTATGCCTGTGGAAACAGAGACAAACAGGCCACTATGGCCTGGGTCCCCAGGACCCTGGTCATCAGTGGCTAATATTACGCTGCGCTTAACATGCACACACATAGCATGACTTTGTTTGTAGACCCCAAGCTTTTGGCAAAACAACACACTAGGGTCCTCTGTTGTGGGACCATTCATTGCACACTTCTTGACCCATTTCCCCACGTCTTTCCAATGGGTGGCTCGTGGCTTTGCTAACAAGATATGGAGTATAGAATTAACAATGTCAAAGAAATCATGCTGGCAGCAGCCGACCTCAGAGTCCTCTGACACGAGGCCGTGCATTACATATTTGAGAACACTGCAATTGATGCAGTGTTTGGGCAACGAGTCCAAACAAATCATTGATGCAGCTGTTCAGACAATGAGTAAGATGAACCTGCACAGCGCAATAATGTTTAGACCAATATGTAGTTTTCAGGGTCAATCTTTCACGTGCGTGGGGGTCTGCAAACCAAGTCTTTTCAAACTCGACATCTTGCCCTTGGTGATCATGTGCTGTGCAGTGCAAATCTTCCCTTTTCATATAATCTGTGTCAACTGATGAGGTGTTCAAGTGTGCGAGCTGTACAAGGTGTTTGGGAGTTTGTATGAGTTGATCTGAGCAGAGCCGCCAGACATACACATACAGGGGGCTTCCAAGACCATACTGCACACCGCACATTTCACTTACTTCAATAGTTAGTCCATCTGGAGTGGACGTGAGACTTGCTCCTAAGTTGCACATTAAATCGTGTGCTATCAAAATTACTGAACATGTATGTGAAATGAGGAATGAGTGGGACGTAACTATTCCTCCCTCACTTTTACACAGGAGGTTGACTGAGAAAGTTTCGGTCACAGGTTGTCCTGAGATGCCCATCATCTGAATAGAATTTGTGCTGAGCGGTGGGTCTACTGGAAGTACCCCATGTTGTATGACTGAGTGTCCTGCTCCAGAATCTACTAAAAAAAAAATCAACACATGCCCACATACAGTGAGGGGTAGAGAAGGGAGTAGTTGTATATTTTAACAAACTTAATGCAACTTCAGGTGTATCTATTTGGACTGGTGTATCGGGCGTTTCTGTGTAGTCTTGCTGTTTGCATGCAGTTACTGCTACTAATGTGTTTAACGTTATGTGAATGTTCTTGTCTATGTGTATCATCAGGTGTGTGTGTGTGTGTGTGTTACCTCCCCTGTTCTCTGTGTGGGGCCTGTTCCTGGAGTCCGCCCGTCAGTCTGCTTTGCTGTACTCCTCACGGGGCCTCTGGCTGCTACTGTGGAGACAATTCCGAGCAATGTGTCCCTTCTGATTGCAGGTGCAACCTGCTACAAAGCAGGTTGCACCTTTTATCCAGGACGGGTCACCCCAGGTCATTCTGCCTCAGCCCCTACCTTGACCTCTTCCTCTAGGTCCAGGCTGAGCAGTCTGGAGAAGAGTGAGAGTGGCTGTGTGTAGGTCTTGGTCTCTTTTTGTTGACTTTGTCTTCTCCTCTTTCAGCAGCCTTTCTGCATGCACAGCGTACTGCTTAATCTTGGTGAGGCTGGCGGTTTCCCACAGGAGACAGAGCTGCTTTACTGACTTGGCCACTGCTGGATTCAGACTGTTCATGAAACTGTTCTGCAGGTGTGCTTCCCAGACCTCAGGAGTGCCTTCCACTCCAGCCAGGGTCACAGGTCTGGTCAGGCCACTGTGTTTCTTGTGTACGGCGGTGAGATGAGCGAGAAACGCCGACACCACTTCACCATGTTCTTGCTTACACATACTGATTTTAGTCATGTCTATGTTCAAGGGAAAAGCTTCGATCAGACAAGCACAGAGAGCAGTGAGGGTATTTCTGTACTCACTATTGCCATCCGCTGGTCAGCTTCTGGCCACTCTCTGGAAACCTTGTTCCAATCTATACCCATCTTGGTCATGATTAGGCGACGAAGTTCATGGGTGGTCGGTCGGAATTCTCTGCAAAACATCAACAGTTCATTACCAAATCTCTTTCCTCCTACCTCTCTCATGTTGGGAAAAGAAGCCATGCTTTCCTTCATATCAGCTGTCATCCAGGGTCTGTGGACTAGAAGCACACTGTCAGTAGGGGCGGAGCTACAGGGGTGGCTGGGGGGGGGCACTAGCCTCCCCTGGAATCTGATTGGCTACCCCAGGTGCCCCCCCCAGATGATTGACATGTTACGGCACCGCACGAGAAAAGCCAGTTGCATTGAAGTCTGTGACTGCTAGGTTCCTCCTGTACAGTAGATGGCGCAATGCAAGCTACCACAAGGCGTTGCAATCCAATTTACAATAGAAGACATGGGAAAGAAGAAAAAGAAGGAACCATTGAACAGAAAAGGCAGCTGCTCCTCAGCCAGATGGATTTTAAGACTGACCTATATTGGTGAGTACACGACTGCAGTTTATCCCAAAATAAATTCACGAGTTCAATAAGATCAGTCAGTGGATGTTCTGGCCAATCGATTTTCATTTCATAAATCAGAATGATTTGGCAATTCTTCTATTTGGCAATAGAAAAGGTGAAAACGCAGATGTAGTCAAAACTAGGTGTGTGATGTGAAGTGACCTTTAGCAGTATGAACAATGTTCAGAATTAAGTAAATCATGGTGTATTTTGAAGACTAGACCTTCTTTTGAAGGAAGTACAGGGAGTGTGTTTATTACCGTGGCACTCAACCTTCTTGTTGTAAGTGCAAAAAATGCCCATTCTGCTAGGGAAAGAGTGTATGGAGCACTGTGCTACTGCTAGAAGCTAGATGCCTTCTGTACGTTCTTAATAAACAGTGGCATCTTTTGCATCATTTGTAGAGGTTAGCCGCGGATTACAGAGAGACGGTAGATATCTGTGTGATGATTTGGGTTCTTAGTTTATTGACTTTAAGTTGGACCTGCTCGGCGTTGCTGGTATGGTAGCTTATGGTCACGCATTAAGGGGGGTGTGGAGTTGGCGAACAGAAAAGATGGCAATTTATTTAAGGCAATTTATTTATTTTTTTGTGGAAAGTTGATGGTTTGATGGACTACTGGCTGTGTGAACAACTGACTATATGTACCTGTGTGTGTGACTAACTGTGTAACTGACTCAGTGTGTCAGTAACTGAGTAACTGTGTGACTTGAGTTACTATGTGCATTTTAGTTCCAGTCAATGGTGTCAGGGTGTTGGTAAATGCACCGTATTCATTTTGTACATTGATAAACTACAAATTACACTCAAAATGGCATCTGTGTGCTTAATATGTAGCTACTTAAACATGATTGTAAACTGAAAGTATTGTTTATAAGTTTTATTTAAGAAGGATCAATGTGTATTAATTAACATGTAAATGCACTAGAAATAATCACTGACTAGTTTTCTTTAATCTGTAGTCCCTGGAATTTTAATGTTGAAAGAAAGAAAGGTATGTGTATATATAACAAAAAGACAAAAATAATTAGAAGTCATGACATGGCCAAGAACACAAGACAAGAATAGGTGCAACACCATGTAAGAATAAATAATAACAATAATGCATAATTTAAACACAAGATAAAAAACAGATATACAGCACACAATCACTAACATTAATCATGAGTGCTCGTGCATATGTGTGTGTGTGTGTGTGTGTGTGTGTGTGTGTGTGTGTGTGTGTGTGTAGTAGTAGGAACCATTGACCCCCCCCTTGAAATAGTCCTGGCCACCCCCTTGCCCCCCCAAGGAAAAAAGTCTAGTTCCGCCACTGGCTGTCAGCTCCAGCCACTTCCACCATTGGAAGATGAAGATCTTCAGACTTTAGGTTACAGCCTTGTGGACCCACTGGTGAGCATGTGGTCAGGTCCAGGAGGGTGTCTCTTCCGTCGCCATATGCAGGACCGGATCTCGTGTGCGATGGAGAAGCGAGGGGAGGCGCTGACGCTGGAGGCAGCTGGTAGGCTGGGAGAGATTCCAGAGGCTCAGGGGTTTTTTTTTTTTTTTTTTTTTTTTTTTGTTGCTTTGTCTCGACTTCTCCCCCTTTCTGTGGGTGAAGCGCTTGTGGGAGTGATGCTCCACCTTGCTGAGGAGGCAGTGTGTGTGTCGGGGTGGTGGGGCAGACTCCAGGTCAGGGTCCATCTGAAATTTCAAACACTGAGAATAGGATGAGAGCCCTGCCTGTCGTTTCTCTCTTTTGTACTCTCTCTTAAGTGTTTCTTCTTTCCATGCAGAAAACGCCCACCAGTCCCTTAAGAACTAAAACATTATCTGCAGACCCTTCTTCTAACTGTCTTACAGTATCTGCCTGGGACTAAAACTGCCCTTCTCAGGGAATCCTAAGTCCTTTACCCATATATCAAACTGTGCTAAGCAATCCTCGCCATACGAGGTTTTCATAAACTGGATGTTTGGGCTGTCATAGGAACACCTAATTCTTATTATAGCACATGTAGCCTCAGGCTTACTTGCTTCTTCCTTTTCTTTCCCTAACTTGCTGTTTCTGTTCCCCATTGCACCCTGTTATATCAATAGGTTATGACAACAATGGCTGAGTTTTTTACTAGGATCACAAGACGAACAGGTTGGACTATGTCCAAAAATGTAACAAATCAAATCAAGTTTATTTGTACAGCGCTTTTAACAATAAACATTGTCGCAAAGCAGCTTTACAGAATTTGAACGACTTAAAACATGAGCTAATTTTATCCCTAATCTATCCCCAATGAGCAAGCCTGTGGCGACGGTGGCAAGGAAAAACTCCCTCAGACGACATGAGGAAGAAACCTCGAGAGGAACCAGACTCAAAAGGGAACCCATCCTCATTTGGGCAACAACAGACAGCCTGACTATAATATTAACAGTTTTAACAGGTATAACCCTCAACTGTCCTCATGGGGCCGTCCTTCACAGGAGTGGGGCGATAAAACTCCGACCAGACACAGGGCACCAGGATGGATCAAGCAGGTCCGAGGGGCAGAAGAGGCCAGCATCTCAATCCCAGGATCAACATGTAACTCAGAGGGACAGATGGGGGGGGGGGGGAGAGAGAGAGAAAGAAAACACGTTGTTAGGTATGCCCTAAAAATGACAAGTATTAAATCTGTGTGGTAGGCTCGCAGAGACGAGAGTCTTTACATCAGGCATGACACACAATGGCATGTTAATATGGTAAAAAATATATCATGACCTGCTCTGGCTGGATGCTTGATTGGGTGATGGGAGCACACTCCTCAGCAATGATGAGATGCAGATGGGACCCTTAGGCCTGGCCAAGACAATTCAGTTACATTTCACCGGGTCTGGGACATGTGACAGAATGTCTGACGGCCGATTCCCTGCAGGCTACGATAGCCAGTCGAGGTCCCCACCGTCTCCACCAAAAGATTTCCTGTTGACTCCATGTAACTCAGAGGGACAGATTTGGGGTGGGGGGGGGGGAGAGAAAGAAAACACAGGTGGTTAGGTATGCCCAATGTCACCTGAATAAGTAGGAACAGTATACATATTGCACCGAGTACAAGCAGGGACTCCGGCAACTAACTATGACAGCATAACTAAAAGGAGAGAGCCAGAAGGTAACACAGGCATGAGGGAGCCCCGGGACATAAAGCAGCCAGCCACTGCACCGTCAACAAACTCGAGTGAGCAAGCGAGTGGGGACTGACAGCATCCATACATCCCAGTTTACCAAAACACTCTGTCTGAGGACCCTCCAGATCTACTCCTTTACCTCATAAACACCATTAACAAAAGGCTTGACTAAACAGATATGTTTTCAGCCTAGACTTAAATGCTGAGACTGTGTCTGATTCCCGAACATTACTTGGAAGGCTGTTCCATAACAGTGGGGCTTTGTAAGAAAAGGCTCTGCCCCCTGATGTAGCCTTCACTATACGAGGTACCAGCAGATAGCCTGCACCTTTTGATCTAAGTAGGCGTGGCGGGTCATAGAGGAGCAGAAGTTCACTCAGGTACTGTGGTGCGAGACCATTTAGTGCTTTAAAGGTCAATAGTAGTATTTTATAATCAATACGAAATTTGATTGGGAGCCAATGCAGTGTGGATAAGACAGGCGTGATGTGGTCATATTTTCTAGTTCTAGTAAGGACTCTTGCTGCGGCATTTTGAACTAACTGGAGCTTGTTTATGCACTTATTGGAACATCCAGACAGTAAGGCATTACAATAATCCAACCTGGAGGTAACGAAAGCATGGACTAGTTTTTCTGCATCATGCAATGACATTAAATTTCTTATCTTTGCAATATTTCTGAGATGAAAGAAAGCTATCCGGGTGATGTTATCAATGTGAGTTTCGAATGAAAGACTGGGGTCAATAATCACTCCGAGGTCTTTTACTGCTGCACGTGAAGAAACAGAAAGGCCATCCAGAGTTACTGTGTAATCAGAAAACTTACTTCTAGCTGTATGTGGTCCTAGCACAAGTACTTCAGTCTTGTCAGAGTTAAGCAGAAGGAAATTTATAAGCATCCAGTGTCTAATGTCCTTAACACATTCCTCAATTTTATTAAGCTGGTGTCTCTCATCAGGTTTTGCAGAGACATACAACTGTGTGTCATCAGCATAACAGTGGAAACTAATACAATGTTTACGAATAATATCGCCCAGAGGTAACATATATAGAGAAAAAAGCAGTGGACCCAAGACAGAACCTTGTGGAACACCAAACTTTACCTCGGTACGTCTAGAAATATCACCATTTATATCGACATACTGATAACGATCAGTTAGATAAGACCTGAGCCAGGAGAGGGCCATTCCCTTAACTCCCACAACATTTTCTAGTCTATCCAGAAGAATGGAATGATCAATGGTATCAAATGCTGCACTAAGGTCAAGCAACACAAGTAGTGAGACACAGCCCTGATCAGACGCCAACAGTAGGTCATTTACTACTTTAACCAGTGCTGTCTCTGTGCTATGATGAGGTCTAAATCCTGACTGATACATTTCATGGATGTTATTCCTATGTAAATATGAGCATAACTGCTGTGCCACAGCTTTTTCAAGGATCTTGGAGATAAAGGGGAGGTTTGATATTGGCCGATAATTGGACAGCTGACAGGGATCAAGGTCAGGTTTTTTAATCAGGGGTTTGATAACTGCTAGTTTAAAGGATTTGGGTACATAGCCAATCATAAGAGAAGAATTTATTATTTTTAGAAGCGGTTCAATTACTCCAGGCATTATCTGTTTGAATAGATGTGTCGGTAAGGGATCTAGTACGCAAGTTGAGGCTTTTGATGTAGAGATTAATGAAAGTAATTCAGTTTCTTTTAGGGGAGTAAAACATTCTAACTGATGATCTGATACAGTTATATTGTTAACTACAAGGTCACTTTCATTGTCTAACCTTAAATTAGTAGTTTGAATTTTTTGTCGGATATTCTCAATTTTGTCATTAAAAAAATTCATGAAGTCGTTGCTACTACATACTGCAGGTGTGCATGTGTTGATAGTGGACTTATTCCTGGTTAATTTTGCTACAGTATTAAATAGGAATCTAGGATTATTTTTGTTATCTTCTATTAGGGAGGAGAGATATGTTGATCTCGCAGCACTAAGAGCTTTTCTATACTTCAGGAAGCTCTCCTTCCACGCCAATTTGAACACTACCAATTTTGTTTGACGCCATTTACGTTCCAATTTTCGAGTGGTCTGTTTTAATGTGCGAGTGTCATTATACCAGGGTGCTAATTTTTTGTCTCTGACCATTTTCCTTTTTAGAGGAGCTACATTATCTAAAGTATGGCGGAATGTTGACTCTAAGCATTCAGTTGCCTGATCGAGTTCTGCAGGGGCTGACAGTGACCCAATCAAAGTTGACAACTCTGGGAGAACATTTATAAAGCTCTGTGCAGTAGTTGATGTGAAAGTACGTTTAATACAGTAGCGTGGTAAGGTGCATATATTATTACTCAGACATATTTTGAATGAGATGAGACAATGATCTGAGAACTTCAGACTGTGGAAGTATGACTATATTGTCTACGTTTAATCTGAATGTTAGTATTAGATCAAGGGTGTGACCACCATTATGGGTCGGTCCTATGACATTCTGCTTAATCCCGACTGAATCTAAGATGGACACAAACGCTGTTTTTAAAGGGTCTTCTGGGTTATCGAAGTGAATATTAAAATCTCCGACAACTAAAGCTTTGTCTAAGGAAATAACCAAATCTGAGATAAAATCTGCAAATTCAGAAAGAAACTCAGAATATGGCCCCGGGGGCCTGTAAATAATAAGCAATGGAATTAACTGGGTAGACTTATTTTTCGAGGCTACATACATTATGAGTATGAAGAACTTCAAATGTATTAAATTTATAACCAGGTTTGTGTGTTACACCTAGATAATCGTTATAAATAACCGCGACGCCTCCTCCTCTGCCAGTTAGACGAGGCTGGTGTATATAACTGTATCCAGGAGGACTCGCTTCATTTAATGCTATATATTCATTTGGCTTAATCCATGTTTCTGTTAAACACAGTACATTAAACTCCTGATCAGTAATGAGTTCATTAACCATTAGCGCTTTAGATGTAAGAGATCTAATATTTAATAGCCCCACCTTTAGATCAAAGGTGCTGGCAGCAGCTGTACAGTCAGTCTGATCTAATTTTATATTGATTAGGTTACTGGAACAAACTCTCTGAAAATTTCTACCTTTTTGTTGAGCTCGGGGAACAGACACAGTCTCGATGTAGTGGGCCCTGAGTGACGACTCTGTGCAGCTAGCAGACAGTCGGTTTAGCCTGTTCGTCTGCTCCCTGGCCTTGGCTCTGGATTGTCAGAAATTAACTAGGCCTGTTCTGAGACTATGACCTATGCTGCAGGAAATGAGAGCAGCACCTTCCCGAGTGGGATGGATACCGTCCCGCCCTAACAGGCCAGCAGTGCCCTCAAAATTAGCCCAATTATCTATAAAGCCCACACTGTTTTCAGAGCACCACCTGGACAGCCAGCAGTTCAGCGACCATAACCTGCTGTAAGCTACATCGCCACGCCGCATTGGGATGGGGCCAGAGCATACTACAGCATCGGACATCACCTTCGCTAATTTAAACACCTCTACAAAGTTACTCTTAGTAACCTCAGACTGACGAAGGCGTATATCATTAGCTCCTGCATGGATAACTATCTTTGAGAACCTGTGCTTGCCTAGGACCCTAAGATTACCTGCTATGTCCGGCGCCCTGGCTCCCGGAATACACCTGACTAAAGCTGCTGGTGCCCCTAAAGGCTGAGCTAATTTCACGTGCCGTATGATAGAGTCCCCTATAACCAGAGCTCTTTCAGGTTTCTCAGTGGGTGCATCACTAAGGAGAGCAAACCTGTTCGACACGTGACGCGGAGAGGAGTGGTGCTCCCGTGGGCGAGCCTCAGCGGTAGCTTTGGCTCTACGCTTATGCCGCCGAGCCGTCACCCATTCGCCCCGCTGTAAGGGCTCTAATGCCGGAGTTGGGGGATTGCTAACTCCACCTAGGGCGTCCAGACTTTCCCTAACAGAAACTACACTGTTCTCACGCTCACTAACCTGCTCTAAAGCCTGGACACGCGCTTCTAGCACTGAAATCTTCTCCGTCAGAGAGCTAACTAATCTGCACTTATCACAAGTAAAGCTAATAGAGCTATCGCTAGTGACGGAGGAAGAATGACTAAACATCCTGCACTCGGCACACTGAACAGGCTGAAGGTGTGCCATGATGAAAAGATTCACGTACCTTAAATGAAGATCTGTTGATATTAAAGCAGATCAGATGGCCTCCGCTTGTGGACTTTACACAGGAGGAGAAAAAAAGAAAGCTTCCGGTCTCGGCGTTCTTCCGAAAAAAGAGAAAAAACCGGAAAAAAAAAACCGGAAAAAGGAACGCGAAAGTGAAAAGTACAAAAATGAAAGCGACAGTATAATAAAAATGAAGACGATACTGGAAATTTATTTATAGAAAAAAAGTTAAAAAAGGATTAGTAATTAACGCCGGCACTCGCGGGAAAAAGGACTCGGCGCGAACAACTCAGGAAACAGGAAGTGACATGGCCTACACCAACAACCATAACACCATAATCCTTTAGGTATGTTCTTATTAGTAAACAGTTTGTGACATTTACCTTAAGCTAAAAGTAGGTATCATTTAGCACAACAACCTCAAAGACAACTCACGCATGTGTACAAAATCTATTTCTCTGTTTCAGAATTTGGAGGAGGACAGTACTCTGTTAATTCATCAATATTTTGCGTGCACACCGGTGTGTCTTGACGACTTTGTGATCGAACCTCTCTATCTCGTTCCTACGACAGGCCAGTTGTTCACACAGAACAAAGGGAGCAAGATTCAATTCTCTCCCAGTTACAAATCGCTGAACGTGAATCCTTTGAAACATGCACCCGTACTTCCCTCGCTCAAGTAGGTGAGCCATTACCCAGTCGTCACCTAGGCGGATTTTCTCTTACACAACCCAATAAACTACATGCGGTTTATTGTCTCAAAATTGTGTTTTATCCGTTTCTGCAAACATATTGATGGTACCACAGCTTAGCAGTCCTCCTGGGCTCGGACAAACTTCTGTCCGTCTCTTATTTCAGTCTTCCAAAAGTAAAAACTTTTTTTTTTTTTTTCCGTTTCCGGTTGAGAGTACGTCGTGCGCATTCTGGCTGCCGCTTTTCACCAGAGCTTTTTTAATTTTATTTTCTTTTTTTTTTTCAATTTTCATTTTATTTATTTATTTTTCTGTGTGTTTGTGTAGTTTGATATTTGAGTGTTTTGTCTGCTGGTTGTGGTGTAGCTCCGGACCCAGTTTTGGGCTGGTTCTAGGCCTTGGTTCACTGTGGGTGATGCCTGCGCTCCCAGCTATGGACTGCAGTGAGCTTGCTGCTCATTTAACATTCGTGGTTGTCCAGTGCTCTGCGCTTTAATGCTTGGCGTGATGTTCTGAGCGATGTTGCTCGGTGGCGTCACGGCAGCTGTGCAGGCGGTTTGGGACACACCAGCGCTCTGCGTGGCGGAGCTTCTGTGCTCGCTTTGTGGATGCACGGCGTGGTGTTTGAGCGATGTGGCTGATGGCGTCACGGCGGCTGTGCTGGAGATGTGGGACTCGTTTTCATGCGCCTTTTGGTGAGACTGTGGTTGCTACACCACTGGAATTACATCCTGACCCCTACTTGGTGGACTTTTTTTTACTATTTTTTTATTATTTTTTTCTTTGTCTATAATTGTAAAGCGTCCTTGGGTTTCTTGAAAGGCGCTATACAAGTTGAACTTATTATTATTATTATTATTATTATTCCTTGACTGGGACAACTTCTGTCTGTCTCTTATATCAGCCTTCCTTGACTGGGACAATCTCTGTCCATCTCTTATATCAGTCTTCATTGACTAGGACAAATCTCTGTCATCTCTTATCCATTTTCATTGACTGTTTCCATTAATTTCTTTACACAATAATGCAAAGTTATCACTTACTGGTTCAGTGAGCCCTGATGGTCTGGTCTCCCATCCAAGTTCTCAGCTCCACACCGTAGCCTTGGGAGTGTCCCATCGTCCGAGGATCAGACACATAGGGCCCATCCAGGGACGCCAAATTGAAATGGAAACTTCTAATAAACACTTCAGAACGCTTAGCAGTTGCCTTTTCAGTTATTTTAGTAGATTATATAAAAGAGATATATACAATAGGAAAGGAAGAAGAAGAAAAGAAGACACCACTTCAGTGATGCCAAGCGTATGCTCACTCTGAGTTGTGTTTTAGTGGCTATTATCTATTATACTCTAAAGGCATTTGCTTACTGCTCGCGTCTTCATGTGATTGGCTCAAGAGTTTCTATGAAGCTTTGTTAACGCGTGCACCTGGCGTGCTCTGGTATGTGCAGGTGGATGTGTAGTTAGGGAGAACTCAGACACCCTGTTTATCACCAGCCAAGGCCACAGAAAGGCGATTACAGCATTGGAAAAATAACTTTTCTCAGTACACTAGGCCACTTGAGCTCAACACACAGAAGCACAGAGAATAGGAATGTTCATTCACTAAATTTCCCTCACACAATTAATGATAAATTATTCCAGGTCAGGAGAACAGTGTTGCATGATCACTGACATCACTGCACCAGCCCCTGTTTACATAAAAACAGACTCCACCACCCTTTGTTTTACAGGAGAAATCCGTATTACGGTCCACTCTGAAAAGTTGGAAGCCGGCCAGCTACAGCACAGAGTCTGGAATGAGTCTGCATAGCCATGTCTCCGTGGAGCATAAAGCAAAAGATGAAAGTCCCTGTTTCTCCACACCAGCAGCTGAAGTTCGTCCAGTTTGTTGCACAATGGCTGCACATTAGAGAGAAATATCGCAGGTAGTGGAGTGTGATGTCCATGCCAATGGAGGTGCACAAGCACACCAGCATGTTTTCCTCTCCTCTGGTGTCTCGCTGAGTGAGCAAAGGTGAGTGCACCTTTGACCAGAATGTTCAATATTTCTATGCAAGACACCAGAAAAGTTGGTAATCAGTCCACTGGAATTGTTCACCTGATGTTCATGAGCTCTGCTCTGGTGAAAGGATTTAAGTATTGCAGCAGTGAACTGAGTTTACAAACACAATAAGAGAAAACAATGTGCACCAACACACCGAAGCAGCCATCCATGGCACCATCTTGGTGATAAGCAGGGATTCCAAGCAGATGGGAGCATTCCACAACTTTCCCAGTCTTTTGTTGCCCCGTCCCAAATTTTTTGGAACATTTTGCAGGCATCAAATTCAGAATGTGTGTATAATTACAAACAAACAAAGTTTGAACAATTAATATTTTGGATTCTAGTATTGTATTCAGTTGAATATAGGTTAAAAATGATTTGCAAACAATTGCATTATGTTTTAATTTTTGTTTTATGGAGTGTCCCAACTTTTTTTGGAATCAGGGTTGTAAAAGGAGAGATTATAATTTTTAGCTGAAAACATATAATGGCTATGAGGTCTTTGAAGGGAGACCAGAGGCTGTTCTTTTTGAATGAAATTCTATAGGAGAAGTGGCTCAGTACCCTAAACATACTTCTATTTTGTGAAAAGAAATTGGTTTCAAAGTAACAACTGTGATGATCTTCAACATCTTATCCATAGATTAGCAAATTATGATGCCACTTGCTAAGATCTAAAATGAAGATTGATCATTTTGTGAGACAAGTGACAGTAGGATGCATTCCAACAGATGGAACCCATTTATAGAATAGAATAATACATGGTGTAGTGGTTAGCACGGTCGTCTCACAGCAAGAAGGTTCCAGGTTTGAACACAGTGGCCGGCAAGGGCCTTTCTGCGTGGAGTTTGCATGTTCTCCCCATGTCTGTGTGGGTTTCCTCCGGGTGCTCCGGTTTCCCCTACAATCCAAAGATGTGCAGTTAGGTTGACGTGGGGCGGTGTTGGGCTGAGGTGCCCTTGAGCAAGGTACCTAACCCCTGACTGCCCCCCGGGCACTCTGGTGTGGCTGCCCACTGCTCTGAGTGTGTTTGTGTGTGCATGCGCGCACGTGTGTTCACTGCTTCAGATGGGTTAAACGCAGAGGATGAATTTCACTGTGCTTGAAGTGTGCATGTGACAAATAAAGGTTTCTTCTTTTTTTTCTTCTGAAATCTGTCATTGTAACATGTACAACGAAATTAAATTAAAGTGCAGACCTTGATCAGTGCAACATAAAAGGGGGAGAAGTTATAAAATATATACTAAAATATATATACAAAAATATAAAATACTTTAAAAAGAAAGAATGAAAACATGGCCGCACAATGCAAAACATCTAGACACTTGCAGCATTCAGTGTGCTGACAGCTACTGGGAAGAAGCTGTTTCTCAGTCTGTTTGTCCTTGTTTTAAGTGTTCTGTATTGTCTGCCTGATGGCAGCAGTTCAAACAGTTTATGACCCAGATATGAGGAGTCTTGCAGAATGTGTTGAGCTTTCCTGAGGCAGCGGGAACTGTTCTTCCAATGGGGGGAGAGGGCAGCTTACTATTTTCTGGGCGTCCTTTATGATCCCCTGGAGCGCCTTCCTCTGTGCCATCGTGCAGCTGGTGTACCCCACACAGAGATAGTAAGTTAGAATGCTCTCAATGGAGCAGCAGTAGAAAGACACCAGCAGTTTTTGGGAGATGTTGTTTTTCCTGAGGACCCTCAGGAAGTAAAGTCTCTGCTGGGCCTTCTTTACCAGTATTGTTGTCATGGTGCCCCAGGTCAGGTCCTCTGAGATGTGGACACCCAGGAAGTGGAGGTCAGAAACCCTCTCCATGCTGTCTCCATTGATGAATAAAGGCTGAATTGTTTTCTTCTTCCTAAAGTCCACAATTAGCTCCTTGGTCTTTGTCGTGTTTAGGAGCAGGTTGTTGTCACTGCACCACATCGCCAGCCGCCCCACCTCAGCTCTGTTGGTGGACTCATCCCCTCTAGAGACGAGCCCCACCACTGTGGTGTCGTCCGCAAATTTGATGATGTTGCTGTGGTGGGCAGGGGTGCAGTCATTAGTGTAGAGGGTATAGAGCAGGGGGTTCAGCACGCAGCCCTGTGGGTAGCCAGTGTTGAGGCTGATAGCCATGGAGGTGTGGGGGCCTACTCTAACCCTCAGAGTGCAGTCAGTTAGGAAGTCGTTCATCCAAAGGCAGGTGAGGTGTGGAACTCCCAAGGCTGACAGTTTAGACACCAGTTTGTGGGGAAGGATGGTGTTAAAAGCAGAGCTAAAGTCCACAAAAAGCAACTGTGCATAGCTCCCCTGCTGCTCCAGGTGGGTCAGGGCAGCATGGAGGGCTGTGACTATGGCATCCTCAGTAGATCTATTAGCCATATACACAAACTGGTGTGCATCAAAGCTTGGGGGGGGGGGATAAATGGCATAATGTGACTGCGGACCAGTTTCTCAAAGCACTTCATCACCACAGAGGTGAGTGCTACTGGCCAGTAGTCATTAAGGCAGATGGATGGGTTTTTTGGGCAGGGGGACTAAGGTGGAGGCCTTCAGGCAGGGTGGAACAATGGACTGGGACAGGGACTGGTTGTAGATCCTGGTGAGGACCCCAGCTGGCTGGCCCACACAGTCCTTCAGGACGCATCCAGAGATGCCATCAGGTCCAGCAGCCTTCCTCGGTTTGACAGCTCAGTGTGCACCTCACCCTCCTCCAGGGAGGGTTATCCAGGGAGCTTTACGGCAGCTGTACACTGTCATGTAGCCTAATAAACATAAACATTTACATTATATTGCATTAAGTGTCAATTCTTCAATTCAATTCTAAGATCAACCAAGCTATGAGCTAGCTAGCTAAAAGTATATTTGAAGTGTTCTATCTAGATATTAAAGGACAATATGGGTGGAAATAAATACAAACAAGCAGTGAATAACACATGATTGAAGGAGATACCTTTGTGTTGTGCACTGGAATCAAAAACAATGCATATTTGATCTAGCTGGTGGGGCTGGTATATGCCAAAACTAGGTAAATGCAAAACCTTTTCATTTTCTTTCACAGTTGGTAGCAGCTCTGTGTGGTTCAGCTATTCTTTACATGGATGTGACAGTGTTCTTACATCAGTGGATTTCCTCTCCAGGGTGTGACTAAGAGACATAAGGTGCGTCATGGCCTGCTCTGTTATTCGGAAGTCGCTGGTGAGACAGACAGAATGGATGAGGTGCAAACTAGCTGTTGGAGGTGTCGGTGAACATCTATTTGTCAGTTAGTTCCATGAACATTCTGTCTTCCATGGAAGGTGCAACTTTGTCATCATGTTGAGTCGGTTGGAAAATTGTGCTTCCAAGAGCATGCTCTGCACTTGTAGCTTGAATTTGCCAATGTACTGTATGTGAGGTGGAATTGGATGTCTTAACAGTGAATATCTATATCATCTGCATTTGGTTGGGACATGGTGCACATAAGCTTTAAGCTTAGGCATAGGCTCTATTATGAGTATGTTTGTGCAAATGGTGCTCACCAAGGCTAGTTCATGTACTGAACCCAGGTAGACATCTCCCATTATTACCCAGCGGAAGACAGAACATTGGTCATATGGGCTATTGTGAGGGCCAGTATGCTGCTCCCTGACTTTGTGGGCATGGTGGATATCTCTTCCCAAGAGCAACAGGATCTTGGCCTTAGGATCAACATCTGGTATCTTGTGAGCCACTGGTTTTAGATGAAGGTAATAGTGAGCGATCTCAGGAGAAGGTGTGGTGATTTTATGTGCATATATGTAGTCATGCACACATGTATCCTTAATGTAATCACAAATGTATTTTGATTCATATAACCACACACACGCACACGTGCGTGTGTCTGTTTGCATATTCATATAACCACACATTTGCAAACACACACACGTGTGCGCGCGTGTGAGTGTTTGCATACATGTGTGGTTATATGAATCAAAATACATTTGTGATTACATTAAGGATACATGTGTACATGACTACATATATGCACATAAAATCACCACACCTTCTCCTGAGATCGCTCACTATTTATGAAGTAACAAATCAACATTTTGTATGTGATTACACATGAAATACCTTATACCCCCTTTCTGACTTCTAAATCAGAGCTTAATACTACAAAATGGTGATTTTATTGCATCAACCAATGGCTCATGGTTGATTATCAACAAACAAAAGTAACACTAGAAATAACACAACAGCAAGTTTTCTGAGTCCATATACTTATGCATTTACAATATACAAAACGCAAAAAAACCACAGTCAGAATAGGTCTGTCTGTCCATGTTGTCTCCATCAAGGCCTTTTCTTCTGTCCCTCATGGCTTTGCACCACATACAAGACTGTTGGGACACCAGAGAGAGGTTACTAGCACTTAATCTGGCCTCACAGAAATCAGATCAATTTATCTCAATTGTACAGGAATAACAAGGCTCCCTAGAGTTTCTCTGACCTGAGTCCAAGTCCCATCTCAGGATAGATATTCTCATAATGGAGTCTGGGACTCATTCCCCATTCCTGTAATACATCCTTGGATGATGGTGCATATGCACAAAGGCCTTTCCAGGATTAGCAGACAGTATTCTTCTCATGGTCCATGTACTCCTGCTTTTGCTGGGTATTTCAGTCAATTGTGCTCACCTACTATGATGGTCCTGCCTGGGTGGTCCCATAAGGTGTAGTCTGGGCCAGTCTCTTTCAATGTTCATTTCTTTGTCTATCAAGCAGAATTGCATAATGTTCCACCTTTGCATAATTCTTGTGTACTTGCACACAAAATACAAGATTAACACATACAACTTCAAGTAATCATTGAATAATACTTTAATTTAAATTCTTAATCAATCACTAATCATTCGCTAATCACAGATACATCTTCAAACATTTTTCAATTCCGATTATAAGAATAAATATACTTTGATTCAACTGAATGCCCACTGTCTGGGTTTAAGTCCCATCTAATGATGTTGATGTTCATCACATTACCCCACACCCATCTATCTGTTATCCACCATCTTGTTGGAACATGTTCAACTCCCAGAAGAGATCTAATAGTACAGGGTGTTTCAAAAAATTTGATATTATTTGAGATGCAAATATCCCAGAATGATAATTTTATATATATAAATAAACACCCTGTATAATTGGTTAGAATCCTTATCAGCCTTCTGGTGCTCTCATTTTCATGACTTATTTCAGGTACCTGTGGACATTGATTTTGATAAATCCAATAGGGACATTTCAGTCCTAGTGTCTCATGCCAATCATGGAGCACATCCATCCATATCAGTAAGGAAATAGTCCACAGTGATAACTGCCATTGTTTATTTTAAAAATGCAGATAAATACATCAATCCATTATCTGTAGCTGCTTATTCTGTACAGGGTCGCAGGCAAGCTGGAGCCTATCCCAGCTGACTATGGGCAAGAGGCAGGGTACACCCTGGACAAGTCACCAGGCTGACACATAAAGACAAACAACCATTCACACTCACACCTACGGTCAATTTAGAGACACCAATTAGCCTAACCTGCATGTCTTTGGACTGTGGGGGAAACCGGAGCACCCAGAGGAAACCCACGCATACATGGGGAGAAAATGCAAACTCCACACAGAAAGGCCCTTGTTGGTCACTGGGCTCAAATCCAGGACCTTCTTGCTGTGAGGCAACAGTGCTAACCACTCCACCACCATACCACCACAAAATGTAATCACATACATTGAGTGTTTCAACAATAAATCATAAAGTCAGAGCAAAGTAGAGCTGAAAAGCTACATAGGAAGTAAAAATAAAAGTCTGTTTTAACATAATTCCCCACCTGCCACGCTTCAGTGTTCCACCCACCTCAGGGACTTATGACAGATACTTTATATGTGGGACATGCTCAACTCACAGACGAGATCAAATAGTACAGGGTGTTTCAAAAATAATTTGATGTTATTTGAGATGTAAATATCTGTAAGTAAAAGTATTGCCCATTCCCCAGGGGTGGGCAAAAAAACCTCTCTCATTTCATCATCAGATTATGAGGGGAAAATCCCAACTCTACCCACCTCTTGCACAATAATGCGCTCAGCACCTGGGTTCAGAAGATCACTCCTCTGAACTTGTACCTGTGATGACTAAATCTTAAAGGACAGCAATTAATAAAATCTGAATAAATGCTGGAACAACTTCATATAAAGTATCTGTCGTAAGCCCCTGATGTGGGTGGAACACTGAAGCATGGCAGGCAGGGAATAATATTAAAACAGACTTTTATTTTTACTTCTTTTGTAGCTTTTCAGCTCTACTTTGCTTCATGTTTCTCACACACGCATGCACACATCTCAGAGACATGTGCTCTGGTCAAGAGAGATCCTCTCTCTTCACTCTCTCCCTCCTTTACTACCTTCTACCCTCACTGCAAAACACACACAGACACAACATTAATTGACAACAGGCATACTGACTTTGCAACCCACCTTCCCTGGCCCCGCCCTCCATTCACAAACCAACACTTGGCCATGCCCCCACTGCCACATACCCCCAGTGCCTGACTCAGGCCGGGGAGCCATCCAGCCTGCAGCGGACCCCCCTGATGGGAGAGAAAGTCCGCCACCATCATCTGTGCCCCTAGCCTGTGGACCACCTCAAATTTAAATGGATGGAGGGTGAGATACCAATGGGTGATCAGCACATTGTCATCCTTCATGCAGTGGAGCCACTGGAGGGTTGCGTGGTCCGAACAGAGGGTGAAAGGGCGCCCCAGCAGGTAGTATTGGAGGGTGAGGACTGTCCACTTGATGGCCAGGCATTCCTTCTCAATGGTGCTGTACTTACTTTCATGCATGGAGAGTTTGCGACTGATGTACAGCACTGGACGTTCCTCGCTCTCCACCTTCTGGGACAGAACGGCCCCCAGCCCTCTGTCTGATGCATCCATCTGTAAAATAAAAAGAAGAGAGAAGTCAGGGGAAACGTCTTCAAGAATTTCAAGCAAGTCCAGTTGCCTTCTTTAGCACCTATGGTTTACGATGACCTGGATGACTGAGAACCTTCACAGACATTTTAAGTCAAGTTATCTAACAATCTTTTTAGCCAGTTTTTGTCCATTTAATATGCCAGTTGTACAGTTCATTATTGGAATGTCTATATGAATGTTATCAGCTAAAATTGTACTTGCTTGCTATAGCCAGCTGCTCACATGGTTAATGTAGCATAAATACTAAAAATTGGTCTGCATGAGCCTTAAACCCAAGCCCTTATTCACAGATTACACTGTAAATACATTATCAACAAAATACTGCTCACCTCCTTCTGTATCAACTGGGAGGAGGTTTGAGGCAGGGTCTCCTAATCCTGAGGCTGCATCTGTGCATGTTGAGGGCAGAGTTCATTAGTGAACAAGCTAGTTATTAGCATGTATCTTAACCTAGCTGGTGCGCTAGCTGTATAGTGGACCTACAAATTCACTGAGCTCTTTGCAGACCAAAATTACATTCATTACTCATCTCATTTTCAGTGGCAATAAAGGTAACCTATGAAATATTTAAGTAAAACAACACTGTATTGTTAATTAAGTTGTTAGCTTGATCATCCAAGCAGTGGTTAAGCTGCAATAATAATCTTCCATCCAGCATCTGTAGCCGCTTATCCTGTCCTACAGGGTTGCAGGCAAGCTGGAGCCTATCCTAGCTAACTATGGGCGAGAGGCAGGGTACACCCTGGACAAGTTGCCAGGTCATCTCAGGGCTGACAGACAACCATTCACACCTAGGGTCAATTAAAAGCCACCAATTAGCCTAACCTGCATGCCTTTGGACTATGGGGGAAACCGGAGCATCCGGAGGAAACCCACGCAGACACAGGGAAAGCATGCAAACTCCACACAGAAAGGCCCTCGTCGGCTGCCGGGCTCGAACCCAGGACCTTCTTGCTGTGAGGTGACAGTGCTAACCACTACACCACCGTGCCGCCCCAGTAATAATCTTCTGTAGCATTAATGTTAGCATGTTAGGTTAATAGCCACCAAAGGAAGGTCAGTAAATAAATGTATAGGCTACCTTTCTTCAAAAAACACTGGGTGACTGTCAGCCTTTTTTCTCTCCCTCAGCTTTCTGCTGCCTCTCTTTATGTTTCTGCTAACTAGAGCCCTGCACTCCCGCGGGAGTCCCGTGGGACCCAACGCAAAGCAGTGCGGCGCAGGACAAATTTTGAAAGCTCATTGCGGGCGGGAGGGGGAGTGCACAATGCGGGCGCAGGCGGGAGAGGTGATAAGCTGCAGTCCCGCTAACTAAAAACGTGTTTAAAATAAAATTTATAAATTATTAATTTATGTCTATCGTATATAATTTGTGCTGGATATTTTATTTGGCATTAATAAAAACATTTTAAGATGCCTAAATTTGCGGATGTGGTCTAATCTCGCGTACGTTTCCGATTCCTTTCCGCTCTTCCGTGTTTGAGATCTCCGATCATGGCAGAAGAGCAGAGCTCCTCTAGTGAAGCTCACAGTGCTTCAGACGTAAGTGCTGCTTTAAAAAGAGGTACATTTACCATTAAAAAGTCAAGAGTATTAGTCCTAAGTATTAAAAAGTATTAACTAGTATTAAAAAGGACTGTGTATCGCACAGATTGTTCAATTTAAAGCTAGAAATAGACAGTGTATAATCTGAGGAGCTGGTTGTGGTTGCGCAGCACTTCATATGAGAGGAGAATGAAATCGCGGTTGGAATTATAACGCCACAGACTCGGAAGTGGGAGTGCGAGTGCGCAAAGCGAGAGCTGTCAATCAAAGCAAGAGCTGTCAATCATGAGCGCATGCAGCGCTCAACTTGGAATGTGTCAGCAGAATGTCAGAGTCTAAACAATAAACTTACAATAAATGAAGGATCGGTCAGTGGAGAGCTCAGCTAAGCTCAGCATGTTTAATTCCCCAAGCCAATGACAAGAACTTTCGTGAGAAATAACGAGAATGTCTGCATCATGCGGGATTTGCGGGCAGGAGCGGGACAAAATATGGCAGGCGTGGGTGGGAGCGGGACTGAAAATCATAATTCTTTGCGGGAGCGGGTGGGAGCGGGACTGCACATTGCGGGAGCGGGACTGAAAATTCTGTCCCGCGCAGACCTCTACTGCTAACCCAACTTTTCATGATGGTGTCAATCTACTGATGGTTCAACATCAATTCTGTTTTTACCGTGCGCAACTAACGTTAGTGGTGGATTGAAAAGCAACAAACCTAATGCGGTGTCACGCTCTGGCTCTGCCTATGCAAGACTGTACCAATAGGTACAATACAGTTAGGTCCATAAATATTTGGACAGAGACAACATTTTTCTAATTTTGGTTCTGTACATTACCACAATGAATTTTGAACAAAACAATTCAGATGCAGTTGAAGTTCAGACTTTCAGCTTTAATTCAGTGGGTTGAACAAAATGATTGCATAAAAATGTGAGGAACTACAACATTTTTTAAACACAATCCCTTCATTTCAGGGGCTCAAAAGTAATTGGACAAATTAAATAATTGTAAATAAAATGTTCATTTCTAATACTTGGTTGAAAACCCTTTGTTGGCAATGACTGCCTGAAGTCTTGAACTCATGGACATCACCAGGTGCTGTGTTTCCTCCTTTTTAATGCTCTGCCAGGCCTTTACTGCAGTGGTTTTCAGTTGCTGTTTGTTTGTGGGCCTTTCTGTCTGAAGTTTAATCTTTAACAAGTGAAATGCATGCTCAATTGGGTTGAGATCAGGTGACTGACTTGGCCATTCAAGAATATTCCACTTCTTTGCTTTAATAAACTCCTGGGTTGCTTTGGCTTTATGTTTTGGGTCATTGTCCATTTGTATTATGAAACGCCGACCAATCAGTTTGGCTGCATTTGGCTGGATTTGAGCACACAGTATGTCTCTGAATACCTCAGAATTCATCCGGCTGCTTCTGTCCTGTGTCACATCATCAATAAACACTAGTGACCCAGTGCCACTGGCAGCCATGCATGCCCAAGCCATCACACTGCCTCCGCCGTGTTTTACAGATGATGTGGTATGCTTTGGATCATGAGCTGTACCACGCCTTTGCCATACTTTTTTCTTTCCATCATTCTGGTAGAGGTTGATCTTGGTTTCATCTGTCCAAAGAATGTTCTTCCAGAACTGTGCTGGCTTTTTTAGATATTTTTTAGCAAAGTCCAATCTAGCCTTTTTATTCTTGACGCTTATGAGTAGCTTGCACCGTGCAGTGAACCCTCTGTATTTACTTTCATGCAGTCTTCTCTTTATGGTAGATTTGGATATTGATACGCCTACTTCCTGGAGAGCGTTGTTCACTTGGTTGGCTGTTGTGAAGGGGTTTCTCTTCACCATGGAAATTATTCTGCGATCATCCACCACTGTTGTCTTCTGTGGGCATCCAGGTCTTTTTGCATTGATGAGTTCACCAGTGCTTTCTTTCTTTCTTTCTTTCTCAGGATGTACCAAACTGTAGATTTTGCCTCTCCTAATATTGTAGCAATTTCTCAGATGTTTTTTTTCTGTTTTCGCAGCTTAAGGATGGCTTGTTTCACCTGCATGGAGAGCTCCTTTGACTGCATGTTTTCTTCACAGCAAAATCTTCCAAATGCAAGCACCACACCTCAAATCAACTCCAGGCCTTTTATCTGCTTAATTGAGAATGACATAATGAAGGAATTGCCCACATCTGCCCATGAAATAGCCTTTGAGTCAATTGTCCAATTACTTTTGGTCCCTTTAAAAACAGGGTGGCACATGTTAAGGAGCTGAAACTCCTAAAGCCTTCACCCAATTTTAATGTGGATACCCTCAAATGAAAGCTGAAAGTCTGGACTTTATGCTCATGTCCATTATATAACTATAATTTGAATATGTTTCAGTAAACAGGTAAAAAAAAGAAAATTTGTGTCAGTGTCCAAATATATATGGACCTAACTGTATATAGGGAGAGGGGTGAAATATAAAGACTATCTATTTTAATAATTTTGTGGAAAATGGAAAACCAAGCCAAAAGGTTGTTGCATTTACTCAATATAAGAGACAAAATTATGAAACTTTTTTTAAATTAAATTAACTTAAACATGGTACTAATATTAATAGAGGGCCCTCTGTCAATGCTAGGCCCTTAGAATCATCGTAACTTTTTCCCCATAATGGTGCCCCTGACTACTACAATAATGTATTAGTCCCTCATTGACCTCCAGCCTACAAATAACATTCAGAAAGTCATATCTTTTTCAAAAATAATGGTTTTAACTTTGAATCCATCCTTATCCTTTACTTTGGTTGTCCTTGTGTTGCAGGTCGTAGTCAATATGGTGGGATACCTCAAACAGGCAGAGGTCAGTAGGCCATACCCATATGTCCTTGCCCTAGGAGAGGAACATGTCTGCTCACAGGCCTTTATCTTAGTAGGCAAGCATTGGAGGAGAACTCCAGTGGATGTAATGTTTCCAAGCCTTTTTTTGTTTTTGACATAAATTTCCCCAAAACCATGTGGACTTCAAACCACCTGGGAGTTCTTCCAGGAGATCATGTCCATGCTGGGAAACAAAACACCATCACCCACAGTACCATTCTTGAAATCAGCACTGACATGCGAAACTGCAAGGAGAGGAATTTCATTGAGACATGGAGATGTATTTTTTTTTTTCAGTGAGTGTTTGGATCTTACTGCAATGACCTGGCGACTTGTCCATGGTGTATCCTGCCTCTCACCCATAGTCAGCTGGGATAGGCTCCAGCTTGCCCATGACCCTGCACAGGATAAGTGGTTACAGATAATGGATGGATGGATCTGGAGTCAAACACAAATTTTGAATACACAATTAACTGCTAGCCTTGTCATGCTCCACCCTGGACTTCCACTCTGGAGATTACTTATCTCCCAGGTCAGCGCTAATCTGGATCCAGGACGGGAATTCCATCTAGCCTGCATTTCACTTCCTAGTTCTCTCAGACCCTGACTTTGCCAGAATGTCTCATTTTGCTATTCTAGCCATTTCTGTGCCTTTACTGTGTTTCATAATTTTTGCTCAAGCTATTTTTCTAGTTTATGGTTTTTGCACTAAGGGTTTTTTTTCTAGTTCATGGTTTTTGCACTTAGGGTTTTTTTCTTGTTTGTTTTTTTGTTCTAGTGTTTTTGTCCTTGTCTGTCTTGTGTTTTTGTCAAGTTTTTTGTCTCTTTGTACCTGGACTATTTTTGCCATTTGTTTGTTTACCTTTTTTGCCACACCCTTTCCCTGGATTAAATCTCATTATTTATTAGATTACTGCCTGTGTGTTCTGCTTCTGGATCCTAATCTCACCACCCCTAACAGTATGTTCTGGCCAGTATGGATCCAGCAGAACTCACCCGCCTGAGAACGGCCATCCAGCAGCAAGGGACTTTCCTCAGGACCCATTAACAAGACCTCCAGCAGATCACCCAGAACCTCGCCACCCTGTCCAACTCACTCAACCTCCTTACCACACAGATGCAGTGCTATCAAGCTGTGCCTACCCCTGCCCAGCCATCTTCTACTTCAGCTCCTGCCACTGCTCTTCTCCACGAACCGAGACTTCCAGCACCTCAGCCCTACGATGGAGAATCAGGTACTTGCAGATCGTTTCTGTCTCAATGCTCTTCAAGCCTAGAACTGCAACCTCTGGCCTTCCCCACAGAATGCTCCCAGGTAGCATATACAATCACACTCCTCACCAGCAAGGCCAGAGAGTGGGGAACAGTGGTCTGGGATGCCAATGCACCCTTTTGTTCCTGTTTCAAGAATTTCTCCAAGGAGATGAGGCGAACTTTTGACTGCTCTCTGTCCAGCCGGGAGGCAGCTAGAGGGCTCATGGAGCTGCGGCAGGAGTCCCAGTCTACCTTGGACTACACCATTGGGTTCCGGACATTGGCGACATCGTGCAGTTGGAACAAGAGTGCCCAGATCGACGCGTTCCTGCACGGCCTGTCTGACACCATTAAGGATGAATTGGTATTGCGGGCACCGCTGTCGAACCTCTCCAGCCTCATGGACCTCGCCAACCGCATTGATGCCAGGGTCCAGCAATGGAGGAGAGAGAAGAACCACCCCAGCTTCACCTCCTCTCCACCCCCCACATCGTCTGTCGAACCCATGCAGGTAGACTGGGGTCGGGTGTCAGCGGAGGAACGACAGCACCGGCGGAGCACAGGGGCCTGTTTCTATTGCGGTCAGCGAGGACACATCTGCCAAGCCTGCCTGCTAAAGGGAACGAGACCACCAGTGAATCGAGGGGCCCTGGTGGGCAACACTTGGAACCAGTCCCCCGCTGATCGACCATTACTCCCTGTCATCGTCATCCACGACAACCAGCATCACCATCTCCAGGCTCTCATTGACTCAGGAGCGGACAGGAACCTGATCTGTTCTGCCACCGCCAGGAGTCTGGGAATTCTGCTACTTGCCCTCGACATCCCTCTCACAGTCCTGGCACTCAATGGCACCGGCTTGACCACCATCACCCATCTTACCACCCCGCTCATCCTGAGGATTTCCGGCAACCACTCTGAAACCATCCAACTCCGCGTCATGAATAACCCCCATGTACCCATCATCCTAGAATTACCCTGGTTAACGCAGCACAACCCCCACCTAAACTGGGCCAATAATACCATCCTAGGCTGGAGCAATTCCTGCCTAGCTTCCTGCCTGAACTCCGCTCTGCCTCCCGCCAAACCACCACAGCCTTCAGCCAGCGAGTTTTCTGACCTCTCTCACATGCCTCTGGAATACCTGGACTTAAGACTTGTTTTCAGCAAGACCCAAGCAGTGTCCCTCCCTCCTCACAGACCCTATGACTGTGGAATCGACCTCCTGCCTGGGAAGGTGCCACCCAAAGGGTGACTCTAATCTCTTTCTCCCATTGAAAGGCAAGCCATGGAGAAGTACATCTCTGAGTCTCTGGCAGCTGGGATCATCCGCCCTTCCTCCTCCTCAGCAGGGGCAGGATTTTTCTTCATGGAAAAGAAGGACAAGTCGCTCCACCACTGCATTGACTATTGAGGTCTCAATGCCATCACCATCAAGAACCGTTACCCCCTACCACTCATGTCTACGGCCTTTGAACTACTCCAGGGAGCCAAGATATTCACCAAGTTGGACTTCTGCAATGCCTACCATCTCATCAGGATCAGGGAGGGGGACGAGTGGAAGATGGCCTTTAACACCACCACTGGCCACTACAAGTACCTTGTGGTCCCTTTCAGCCTGACCAATGCGCCTGCAGTCTTCCAGGCACTTGTCAACTATGTCCTAAGGGACTTTCTTAACATCTTCATTTTTGTGTACCTGGATGACATCCTGATCTTCTCTCGCTCCCTGGAGGAACATCGGGGCCACGTTCGGCAGGTCCTCCAGCGCTAGAAAACAAGCTGTTTGTCAAGGCGGAAAAGAGGGAATTCCACCAGAGCTCTGTCTCATTTCTGGGGTTCATCATCTCCCTGGCTAGGATCCAGATGGACCCCCTCAAGCTTGAGGCAGTCGCAGACTGGCCTACCCCATCCTCACAATGAGAGCTCCAGCATTTCCTGGGATTCGCTAATTTCTACAAGTGCTTCATCTGCAACTTCAGCACAGTAGCCGGATCTCTCACTGCCTTGACCTTGATTAAGACCAAGTTCAAGTGGGGGGAGGAAGCAGAGAAAGCCTTCTCCATGCTCAAGCACAAGTTCACCACAGCACCCATTCTCACCAAACAGTTAATCGTGGAGGTTGACGCTTCTGAGTCTGGGGTCGGAGCCATTCTCTCCCAGAGGGCCAGCAATAACAAGCTCCACTCCTGCTCCTTCTTCTCTCGCCGGCTGTCCCATGCTGAACGTAATTACGACATCGGAAACAGAGAGTTGTTGGCCATCAAGCTAGCCTTGGAGGAATGGAGGCACTGGCTCGAGGGGTCGGCTCTCCCCTTCCTTGTCTGGACTGACCATAAGAACCTGGAGTACCTCAAGTCTGCCAAACATTTCAATTCCTGTCAAGCCCATTGGTCTCTCTTCTTCTCCCAGTTCAACTTCACGCTCTCCTACCGCCCAGGCTCCAAGAACGGCAAACCCAATGCCCTGTCCAGGATGTTCTCTTCCCACCAAGAGGAGTCCAAGCCACCCGAGACCATCCTTCCTCCATGCTGCCTGGTGGAAGCCACCATTCTAGAGGTTGAGATGCTCATGCAGAAGGCCCTGGAGCAGGACCCCAGTGAAGGTAACTCAAGCAACATACCACCTAACCATGTGTTTGTTCCCTGTTCTGTGCAAACCCAGGTGCTGCAGTGGGGTCATGGCTCCAAGTTGGCTTGTCCCCCGGGAGCTGCTAGAACCCTGGCGCTCGTCCAACTGCGCTTCTGGTGGTCATCCATCAAGGAAGACGTCCAGGAGTTCATGGCAGCCTGCGACATATGTGCCCAGAAAAAGACAGCCAATTGACCCCTTGCTGGCTTGCTAATACCCGTCCCGATTCCTCATTGACCCTGGTCTCACATCACCCTGGACTTCGTCACAGGACTCCCCAACTCAGGTGGCAACATATGCATCCTCACAGTTATTGACCGTTTCTCCAAGACAGTCCATTTCATCCCTCTGCCCAAGCTTCCCACAGCTAAAGAAATCACCAAATTACTCATCCTCCATATTTTCCACATACACGGACTCCCCACTGACATCGTCTCTGACCGGTGTCCTTAGTTCACTGCACAGTTCTGGAGGGCCTTCTGCAAACTCATTGGGGCCTCCTGTAGTCTCTCCTCAGGGTTCCACCCTCAAACCAACGGCCAGACGGAATGGGCAAACCAAGATTTGGAGGTGGCACTCAGGTGCATGGCATCCAGGGATGACGGTTCTTGGAGTAAGTACTTACCTTGGGTTGAGTACGCTCATAACGCTCTTCCTTCATCTGCCACAGGTCTCTCTCCATTCCAGTGCTCACTAGGGTACCAACCACCACTGTTCCCCAGCCAGGAGGAGGAGGTCGCCGTACCCTCAGCCCAGATCTTCATACACCGCTGCAGGAGAACATGGGCAATGGCCCGGAGAAGACTCATTTGCTCCGCCCTAGCATCCAAGAGGCAGGCCAACAAATGCTGCTGTAAGGCGCCCACTTACCGGGTGGGGCAACAAGTCATGCTCTCCACATGCCACCTGCCACTCAGAACCGTCTCCCGCAAGCTGGCTCCCAGATACCTAGGACCTTTACTCATCAGAAAGGTAATCAATCCATGTTCCATCAGACTGGCTTTACCACTCACCATGCGACGTGTTCACCCCACCTTTCACGTATCACAACTTAAACCCCTGGTCTCCAGTCCTTTGCTCCCAGGCTCATCAATGGCGGCAAGGCCTACACGGTCAAGAAACTGCTGAAGGTGCGGGGGCGAGGCAGAGGACTCCAGTACCTGGTGGGCGGGGAGGGTTACGGTCCTGAGGAAAGAAGTTGGGTCCCCACCAGGTTCATATTGGACCCAACACTCATCACAGATTTCCACTGGCAACACCCTGACACTCTTCCTAAAGCGCCTGGAGGCGCTTGTTGGGGGGGGGGGGGGGGGTACTGGCATGCTCCACCCCAGACTTCCACTCCGGAGGTTACTTATCTCCTAGGTCAACGCTAATCCGGATCCGGGACGGGAATTCCATCTAGACTGCATTTCACTTCCTGGTTCTCTCTGCTGTGAATAAATAAGCCATTCTCAGACCCTGACTTTGCCAGAACATCTCAGTTTGCTATTCTAGCTGTTTCTGTGCCTTTATGGTGTTTCATGGTTTTTGCTCAAGCTATTTTTCTAGTTCATGGTTTTTGCACTTAGGGTTTTTTCTTGTTTGTTTTTTTGTTCTAGTGTTTTTGTCAAGTTTTTTGTCTCTTTGTACCTGGACTATTTTTGCCATTTGTTTGTTTACCTTTTTTGCCACACCCTTTCCCTGGATTAAATCTCATTATTTATTAGATTACTGCCTGTGTGTTCTGCTTCTGGATCCTAATCTCACCACCCCTAACAAGCCTAGCTGCCATAGGCTCTCTTAGAGTGACCTCACATGTATGCAGATGCACACATGCACAACATGTATACACAGTCTTTTTGAGACATCTATGCTTTTTATGAATTCAATTAACATTAAATCTGTGCTTAGGTTCAATCAGTAACCAGATAATTCAAGGGTTTCTATCTGCTTTTTTAGAATCTAAAATCTTTATAATGAAATGATGCATGGCTTATGATTGTTATAATGTATGATTGTCTTGTTTTATCCTTTTTTTAGAATCTGTATTTTAGAATCTAAACTCTTAGTTCCAATGTAATAATGTTATAAAATAAACATTATTTAATATGACATGTATTTTCTAGTTATTTCCCTGTTTAAAATGTTTAAATGTATATTGGCTGATACCATCTGCCACTATTTTACTGTGATGTACTCATACAGTATAGATAATGTTGTTTCAAATGCCTGTACGTAAAGTTGAAAATAGCATAATTGGTAAGTCAAATAAACCCAACAAAGTGGCCAATATAAACCAGTATTGGGTTGATAGGTCATTTTAACCTCCTAGGGCTTAGCGGTCACATGCATGGACAGCACTTTTTAGAAATTCGGAACAAGAATCCACATATGTGGACATACTTTTTCTCTAAAAGTACATCTTATCAAAAGATGATGCTTAGTTTTTATTCTAATCAGGTTCTAATAAGCCCAAATAGCAAAGAGAAATAAAAAATGCATGTAAAAAAACAGCTTGGGCCTTAGGAGGTTAACCTGACATCCTTGTCAGAATGAGTTAATATTTGCTTTGGTTAAGCAACCCAGCTTGCTAGGCTAAATTAGCAACCCATCTTGCTGGGTTACTTTAGCCCACCATGTGTTCTGTCCAATATTAACCAGCACCTGAGTTAAAAGAAGAAAAAAGAAAGAAACTGATAAATTGATTTGTTTTTAGCCCACTGTTTTTTAGAGTGCATCATAAGAAATCAGTAAAATGCAGTTTGGAAAGAAATCACTGCTGCAATTGCATTGTTGTTGACAATCACACTCTTGTCAATATTTTAAAATTAAATTTATACATCCATGATATGTATACCCTTTGTACTGTATATAGTAATAGTCTCTAATAAGAGCTTATATCAAACTACTTTGCATGTAGTTAAAGTAAAAAATGGTCAGATCTCAAATTCACCCCCAAACACAGTTGTGGAGTTTATTTCTTTATTCTTTTTATTGATGTTTCAAATCAATTAGAGCCAGGCAGCAGTAGTGTTCAGCCTTCAGATAGACAAACCAGACTGGAACTGCCTCGCAATGAAAGCCAACTATGTGTGTCCTTCACCCCCATGCTGGCACACCTCAGCCCTGGATGCCTGAGAGACGGAAGTGACTTAATATTCTCTTGCCTCTCTCCATTTAAAAAAAAACAAAACACCTGCATTCCCGAAAAACCCTTTCACATCTTACGGACATGGAGAGGTCTTCAAGCAAAGCTAGGTTTGCCATTGCTGAGGTTGTGTCATGTGACTGAATGCAACCTATGCGCATAAGTCTACAATATGGTGACTACATTCAAACAGTAAAGAAAAACACATCTGAGGACTGAAGCATCTCCTGAACTTCAAAACATCACAAAATAATGGAAAATGGCGAGAAAAGTGATTTGTGAATCCAAGCAAAATAAATCAGAGGAATTTACAAACTTTTTATGAAGTAATCACTGCAAACTCGAGCGTTCTTTGACTCTGCTCCCTTCCATCACAGTAAAAGGTTCAAGAACCACCTCTCTCATCATCTTTTGGTAAATGAATACTTTTGCAAGGCACTATACTGTATATGAGAGAGAGAGAGAGAGAGAGAGAGAGAGAGAGAGAGAGAGGATATTACATGGCTGCACAAAGATATGAAGTTTATCTTTGAGTGGTGAATATAATTTTCAACATGAGAAGATAGACTTCATATCTTTGTGCCACTGTGTAATATTCTTTATAGATCTTCTCCAAGGTGCTCTGGCCAGCAAGGGGGTTGAAGTGGGTGAGGTACATGACAGAGTCCACCTTAGAGCAGGGAACAACCAGCAGTTCTAATTCTTGGCCTGGCCATTCTGCGTGTTGGTACAGAAGGCTCCAGTGATCCAAGAAATAAGACTGAGACAGAGGCTGTCCCGGCTGTTGGTCCTTCCCTTCCACCCACCATGCCTGTCTCCAGCAGTATTTTAGCTGCTCATCCTGTTTTTGCTCTTACCAGAAGTTCCCTTTATGTGTCACCTGCTTAAACACATGAAGATGGGCACACATATCGGGGCAGCAGTGTGCAGTCCACTGGCCTTTGGGCCGCTTGTCATCTCCTCGCCCTTCTGGTGGTAGGCAGTTCCCTAAGGAACCCAGGCCAGTCTTCTTGGAGGAGAGGGACAAAGTTGTCAGGAACCACACTAACAGTTAATTTCCACTCACCTGTCTCATCTACAATCTTGATGTGAGCGATGGCCACCTCTAGTGCATCCCCATGCATGCAGGTGACCTTGATGATACTGCTGTACCTGGGAGCCACAGGCAGGATCAATGGCATGCATCACCAGCGTGATGGTGCTGCCTGAGTCCAGAATGGCTTCCACTGGCCAGCCCTCTACCCACACAGACGTGCTTGGTTGATGAGGGCTGGTAGCTGAGTAGATGATGCAGCCAGGAAGCCAGGTTTCCGGGCTGGGGCAGAGGGGAGTTGCTCAGCTGTGGTGGGCATGGGCTTGTTGTTGGGCAAAGGTGGGTGTACGGGGTGTGGTGGGTGCCTTTGGATTGGCCGAGGTGGGGGGAGGGGGGCAGTGGCTCCCAACTTTGGCCTTGTAGCTTCTTGTTTTTTATGTCCAGGGTTGCCAAGGCACACTCAAGGGCTCCCACTAGTTCAGTGGGGGTCTTGGGTGCCCTCATCCCAACAGCCATGCTGGGGGCAATGCCTGGGGGAACTGGCACATGATGATCCACTCTATGACCTGCATCTATGAGTGTTGCTTGGGCTGTAGCCAGCACTTGGTGGTCCTGTGTAGAGAATCCATCTGGTTATATGGTGGTGGGGGGGGGGGTTCACAACTGCTTGTTACATCCAGCAGTGAAACTCCATCATGGCCTGGTAGAAGGAGAACCATCAATGCCCTAGGATCTGCTCTTTCAGGAGCAGGTACTCATCTGCCACAGCCGATGGGAGGCTGAAATAGGCCAGTGAGGCTTCTCCAGTGAGGAGGGGAGCCAGATCCTGGGCCCATTCCTCTTTGAGCCAGCCCTCTCTCCATGCTGTCTGCTAGAACATGTAGAGGTAGGGTTCCACATTGTCCAAGGGGATGAGTTTATGCTGGAGATGAAGGGCCTCTTGGTGGATGTCCAGGAGGTGGCTGGGGAGGAGAGGCTCCGGCTTGCTGATGCAAAAGCTCTTTGGTGGTGACTTATAGGCCCTTTGTGAGTTCTTGAATTACTTGCTGTTGCTGGAAACTAGTCACCAGAAGATAGTGCAGGAAAGGTCCCATGGGGGTGGTGCTTGAAGCCAAATTCTCCACCAGTGTTACACTTGTGCTGCAAGGCAGGGAGAACACAGACACACAACCCAGGTCTCAGTGTAAAACATGCAGTAGTTTTTAATAAAATAAAAAAGTGGTGACAGAGAAGTGCAAGAGAAGTGAGAGGTGAGGTGAGTACAGTCAGAGTATGTGGTGCAGAGCCCAAACTGACCTCAGGTGAGGTCACTGGTGGGGGCTGGCTGCACTGAAACTGGCATCATTATGGTGGTGGCATGGATTGCTGGTGTAATATCCATGGAGCCGGAACTCATTGTCTTCATACTTTGTGTCTGTGAGGTTGCCTGAGCAGAGAGAGGGGGGTGAGAGAGAGAGAGCAAGTGCATATGAGTTCTCATATGTGGAGGAACTCTGACTAACCTCTGTTTGTTGCAGCACCTTTTAATAGTTCCTGGCTGCTCATGGATGGTGACTTAAGGAGCTGGTTATGTCACTCCAGCATCATGCGATCAGCTGGCTCCACCCCATAGCCATGCTGTTTTGGGCTACCCAAAACAATGATGCTCAGCAGTCTCATAAGTGGAGGGGAGTTTGGGTAATGGGACAAAATGGCAGGCCTTGGAAAAATGGTCTACAATAACCAAAATGACTGTTTTTCCTGGGGGGGGGGGATAGACCTATAATGAAGTCCATGGAGATGTGGGACCAGGGCCATTTGGGGATAGGTGGGGGTGAAGGAGACCATGTGAAAGGGTGTGGGGGTCTTGTTTTGGCCACAAACAGGGCAAGCAGCAATGAAGGACTTGACATCTCCATTCATCCCAGGCCACCAGAACCACCTCTTGACAAACCCTAATGTCCTGCTTGCGCCAGGATGGTTAGTCAGCCGCAAGGAATGTCCCCATTGTAGGACCTGGGAGCGCATATTATATATATATATATATATATATATATATATATATATATATATGTATGTATGTGTGTGTGTGAGTGAGAGAGAGAGTCAGAGAGAGAGAGACATAGTGATGGTGTTTTTTGAAGACTCTGACTCATTGTCATTAAAGATGGGGAACACAAACATTATATGGGAAAGTTCATAATAAAAGAGTTCATTATAATGGGATTGCAATGTAATAAGTTAAATTTTTAGAGCACCTTTCTCTATCCCAAGGTCACTTTACAGGGAAAAAAAAGATTAAAAAGATTAATCCTCCACAGGGCCTTGAAGGGTCCCATGATTCGTGGAGCCAGCTTGCGGGACTCCACCCACAGGGGAAGGTCTCACATTGAAAGCCAGACTCTTTGCCCAGGACAGAGTGATGGAGTAGGTCTGCAACAGTGGTTGGACTGGAGCTGGTTTCATCATGTAGACCTCTTAAGAGCTAACCAGATCTTGCACCAGATGCATCTGCACCATTGGACAAAGTTCTGGGCTGAAGGGACCCCAACATCTGGCTCTTGGTTTGGGAACAGTGGAGACTGAAACCTGAACTGGCACTCAAAAGGTGAGAGACCTGTAGAAGAGCAGCACAGGGTTTTATGAGCATATTCTTCCCAGATGACATACCTGCTCCAAGATGAAGCATTAGTCAAGGCCAGGCATTGGAGGGTGGTCTCCATGTCTTGGTTAAGCCTTTCCATCTGTCCATTAGACTCTGGGTGGAAACCAGAGGAGCGGCTGACAGTGGCCCCAATCAGCTTACAGAAGGCCTTCCAGAACTGTGAAGTGACTTGGGGCCCATGATCAGAGACTATATCCAGGGGAAGGACAAAAATTCTGAACACTTGGTGACACACAATCTCAGCAGTCTCATAAGTGGAGGGGAGTTTGGGTAATGGGACAAAATGGCAGGTCTTGGAAAAATGGTCTACAATAACCAAAATGACTGTTTTTCCTGGGGGGGGGGGGGGGGGGTAGACCTATAATGAAGTCCATGGAGATGTGGGACCAGGGCCATTTGGGGATAGGTGGGGGTGAAGGAGACCACGTGAAAGGGTGTGGGGGTCTTGTTTTGGCCACAAACAGGGCAAGCAGCAATGAAAGACTTGACATCTCCATTCATCCCAGGCCACCAGAACCACCTCTTGACAAACCCTAATGTCCTGCTTGTGCCAGGATGGTTAGTCAGCCACAAGGAATGTCCCCATTGTAGGACCTGGGAGCGCACAGAGGTGGGGACAAAAAGTCATCCTGATGGTCCATTACCAGTATCTGGCTCCCTCCAATGGGCTTGTTGCACTGTTGTCTCGATTCCCCAACATACTCCACAATCTTGGAGTTAGGGAGGATGGTTGCTGACAGGTTCTTGCAGTCTGTGTTCTGAAAAAGCCTGGACAGAGCATCCGGTTTCTGATTTTTTTTTCTCCAAGGCAATAAGACAACATAAAATCAAACCAATAAAAAAAGAGCCCACCTTTCCTGCCAAGGGTTGAGACATTTGGCTTTCTGCACATACTCCAAATTCTTGTGGTCTGTCCACAACATTAAAGGATGTTGGGCCCCTTCAAGCCAATGCTGCCACTCCTCCAAGGCCAGTTTGATTGCCAGGAGTTGTCTATCACCCACATCATAGTTTCTCTTGGCAGGAGACAGGTGAGAGGAGAAGAAGGTGCAAGGGTGGAGCTTGCCATCTGCAGCATGCTGGGAGAGAACCGCAGCCACTGCCAAATCCAAGGCACCTACTTCAATGAGAAACAGCAGTGAAGGGTCAGGTAAAGTAAGGCTAGGGGCTGAATTAAATCTCGTCTGAAGATCTTGAAAAGCCCTCTCAGCCTCCAGAGACCAGACAAAAAAAGACCAGAGTGCTTCTTGGTTAGGTTGGACAGTGGTGCAACCACTGAGCTGAAATTTCTAATGAATTTCCTATAGAAATTTGCAAAACTAAGGAAGCATTGAACCTCCTTGACAGAGGTGGGCTGAGGCCAGTCATGAACCATTCGAGTCTTCTTGGGTTCCCTGCAATGGTTCCCCTTGGACAAGATGAACCCCAAAAAGGAAACCTTGGAAACATGAAATTTGCACTTCTTGGGCTTCACGAAAAGATGGTTATCAAGAATGTGCTGGAAGACAGCTCTGACATGATGGATATGCTCATGAAGGGCCTTCAAGAATATCTGAATATCATCCAGATACACAAAGACGGACTGATTCAACATATCCCTCAGGATGTCGTTGATGAGCACCTGAAAGACCACTGGGGCATTGGTTAACCCAAATGGCATGACTCATAGTGCCCTGTTGATGTGTTGAAAGCAGTCTTGCACTCATCTCCCTCCCAGATCCTGACCAGGTGGTAGGCATTGCGAAGGTCTAACTTGATGAAGATCATTGCTCCCTGAAGCAACTCAAAGGCTGAAGACATAAGGGGTAAAGGATAATGGTTTCCTACAGTAATCTTGTTCAGCCCATGGTACACAATACAGGGTTGGAGATTGCCATCCTTTTTGTCAACAAAAAAGAACCAGCTCTCATGGGACAAGATGAAGGATGAATATTTCCGGCATCTAGGGAGTCCCTGATATATTCCTCCATAGCATTGGTCTCAGCAGGTGAGAGAAAGAGAAGATTCTACCCCATGGAAGAAAAGTTCCTGGAAGGAGGTCAATGGCACAATCATAAGGCCTGTGAGGAGGCAGTGATGTGGCTCTTTTCTTACTGAAAACCTCATTCAGGTTATGGTACTCAGAAGGGACTTGGGACAATTCAAGAGGACTAGGAGACTTAGGGATGGGGCAGAGACTCTAGAGAGGAGACAAGTAGCTTGGCAAATGGGCCCCCATTTGCAAGTTGGCCACAGTTCCTGAAGACCAATTGATGAAGAGGACTATGGTGAGACAACCAGAGGAAACCAAGCATTATGGGGTACTTGGGAGACTGAATAAGGTTAAATTGGATCTTTTCATAATGACTTCCATCTATGAACATAAGAAGAGATGCAATAATGCAGTCAGTGGTACCTTTTCCCACGGGTCTTCCATCAAGGCTGGTCACAGTGAGAGTTTGGTTACAAGGAGGTGAAGGTGAGGTGAGGGAGGAATCCATGAAGTTACCAGCTGCACCAGAATCTATGAGGGCCTGTAAAGCGTGGTGTTGCTGGTGTCCCCAGGAAATCGTGACCGCTATCTGCAGGCATGAGCAAAAGTGGTCTGGCTTCCCGCAGCACTTCTCCCTCATCTGGCTTCATTCAACATGAGAGAGTCTGGTTCCTCTTAGCTGCATAGGTTCCTCAGGAACAGGGGATGAATTCTGGAGGTTCTGCAAAGGACTCAGGGTTGAATCACCAAGACAAAGCTCAGGCTGGCATTTGTGCCTCCATAGTTGGTTGTTGAGCCAGATCGTCTGGTCAATCAGGGATTCAAGGTAAGTGGCTATCTCTCACTTGCTTTCTGCCACCAGGGTATGGAAGTGCACAGCATATTCAGCCACACTGGAGTTGCCCTGACACACAGTTAGAACAATCTGTTGGCCACCTCTCTGCCCCCAACTGGATGGCCAAACACTTGCCACATCTCATCTGTGAAGCTCTGGTAGCTGTTCCCCTATGGCAGTGGCCCAGGCCATCCCAGTCAAGAGTAGGGAAGGTAGAAACCTTAACTTTTGGGTTGCCATTCAATCTTTCAAGCCAGTGGAGCAGCAAGTGTTGAAGGAGGGGTTCAGGGTCTGATACAGTGGGGCAAAAAAGTATTTAGTCAGTCACCAATTGTGCAAGTTCTCTCACTTAAAAAGATGAGAGAGGCCTGTAATTTTCATCATAGGTATACCTCAACTATGAGAGACAAAATGAGAAAAAAAATCCAGAAAATCACATTGTCTGATTTTTAAGGAATTTATTTGCAAATTATGGTGGAAAATAAGTATTTGGTATCAATAACAAATGTTCATCTCAATACTTTGTTATATACCCTTTGTTGGCATTGACAGAGGTCAAATGTTTTCTGTAAGCCTTCACAAGATTTTCACACACTGTTGCTGGTATTTTGGCCCATTCCTCCATGTAGCTCTCCTCTAGAGCAGTGATGTTTTGGGGCTGTCGCTGAGCAACACGGACTTTCAACTCCCTCCAAAGATTTTCTATGGGGTTGAGAATCTGGAGACTGGCTAGGCCACTCCAGGACCTTGAAATGCTTCTTACGAAGCCACTCCTTCGTTGCCCGGGCAGTGTGTTTGGGATCATTGTCATGCTGAAAGACCCAGCCACGTTTCATCTTCAATGCCCTTGCTGATGGAAGGAGGTTTTCACTCAAAATCTCATGATACATGGCCCCATTCATTCTTTCCTTTACACGGATCAGTCGTCCTGGTCCCTTTGCAGAAAAACAGCCCCAAAGCATGATGTTTCCACCCCCATGCTTCACAGTAGGTATGGTGTTCTTTGGATGCAACTCAGCATTCTTTCTCCTCCAAACACGACAAGTTGAGCTTTTACCAAAAAGTCCTATTTTGGTTTCATCTGACCTTATGACATTCTCCCAATCCTCTTCTGGATCATCCAAATGCTCTCTATCAAACTTCAGACGGGCCTGGACATGTACTGGCTTAAGCAAGGGGACACATCTGGCACTGCAGGATTTGAGTCCCTGGCGGCATAGTGTGTTACTGATGGTAACCTTTGTTACTTTGGTCCCAGCTCTCTGCAGGTCATTCACTAGCTCCCCCCATGTGGTTCTGGGATTTTTGCTCACCGTTCTTGTGATCATTTTGACCCCACGGGGTGAGATCTTGCATGGAGCCCCAGATCGAGGGAGATTATCAGTGGTCTTGTATGTCTTCCATTTTCTAATAATTGCTCCCACAGTTGATTTCTTCACACCAAGCTGCTTACCTATTGCAGATTCAGTCTTCCCAGCCTGGTGCAGGTCTACAGTTTTGTTTCTGGTGTCCTTTGACAGCTCTTTGGTCTTGGCCATAGTGGAGTTTGGAGTGTGACTGTTTGAGGTTGTGGACAGGTGTCTTTAATACATAGTTTGCACATGACGTCACAGAGTCGGGGATTCCCTAGTGGCGGCCATCTTGTGGGTCAAGCTTACCGTATGGGTCACTGAGCACACATTGTAACGCGCGAGTACAAAGTCTTCAAAAGAACCCAAGCAGGCTATTTAAAGCTAGCAATGGTGCACACCTGTTGTGTTCACGGCTGTCGTAATAGGTCAGATGATGACGTCAAGCGGAGCTTTTATGGAATTCCCACTGTACGGGAGCACGAAGGCGAGCAAACAAAGAAACTCAGCATACAAAGGAGAAATCTATGGCTTGCGAGAATCAACCGCAAGGATTATCAGCCTTCCAAACACAGCAAAGTCTGCTCCGATCATTTTATAAGTGGTAAGTTGTTTAAATAAACAATCAATTGTGTTTAAGTTTGTTTTTGGAAACCAAAACATCATGTGAACAATCTCTGGAGAATGCCTAACTGGAACCGCTGAGTGTACATTTACATTGTAATGTACACTTAATATCGCTCGTTTGTCACATTTCTATTTGACACTTGTCACTTCACTCACGCAAGGGTCATTTTTGAAAAACATTTTAGGTCTATTCTGTATGATTTGATTTGTGTTTAATCAACTTATTATGGTTGCATAACATTCAACAGTCTATTTAATGCTAGTATATATAAAAGTTGTATATATCAGACAGCCTTTAAAGTTTGATGAAGTCAGTTTCAGGCTTTGGAGCAGGCTTTGGCAGTTTCAGGCTTTGGCAGCCCTGCATAGTCACTTGAAAAATGCATCTTTGTCCACTTCATAGGGGTCAATTCCCCCAATCAAGGCCAGTTTGGCTGCATACCATTGTCGTAAGATGCCGTCTAATGTATCTATGTATATACTTCTGTTTGCTTGATTTTGCCGACATTGATCTTTATTTTAGAAAACTGACTATATAACTTCATAAATTCGTCCGAGATAACGTAGCCGGTAATGGCGATGGTCCGTTTTGTTTGACCCACAAGATGGTGGCTGGAAGGCTTTCTCCGGAATGCCGTGACGTTAGTGAAAACTATGTATACTGATAACGAGTTCAAACAAGTGCCATTAATACAGGTAACGAGTGGAGGACAGAGGAGCCTCTTAAAGAAGTTGTTACAGGTCTGTGAGAGCCAGAAATCTTGCTTGTTTGTAGGTGAACAAATACTTATTTTACCAAGGAATTTACCAATTAATTCATTAAAAATCCTACAATGTGATTTCCTGGATTCTTTCCCCCCATTCTGTCTCTCATAGTTGAAGTGTACCTATGATGAAAATTACAGGCCTCTCATCTTTTTAAGTGGGAGAACTTGCACAATTGGTGGCTGACTAAATACTTTTTTGCCCCACTATAGATCATGTTGGCTAAACACAGCTTCATAACTGCATGTTCATGACTGACCACTACTGCATACATGTGGTTGATCATTGCAGGCTGGGAAAGTTGCTGTCAGGTTCACCTGGGCTTGAACTTGGATCTCTGGTGTAACAGGCAGGTGCTCTACCCATGTGCCACAAGATGGTGTTATAAGACCCAGATGCAGAGACAAGGTTATTCAGATCAAGAGTTTTTACTTGATAAGCAGGGCAGGAATATCCAAACAGCAAGTAGAAAAAATCCAGAAGTACAGTCCAGGCAAAGGGTCAATATCTAGTGTCAGTCAGAATCAGCATGCAATCCAAAATGGCAGGCAAAAACAAAGTCCATGATAGGCAGGCAAGGGTCAATGATAGGGAAGAAAGAAAAAAAAAACAGGGGAAAACTCAAAGCATAAACTTGGGAACAGGCTTAGTCACTGGATTTGCACAGTATGTTAATTCAAGACTGAGCAAAGAACTCGGGAAAACAGGCTTAAACAGGCACATAAACAAGACTCAGGTGAAAACAGTCTATAATAATGAGACCAGGGGTGGCACAGTGGTTAGCGCTGTCACCTCACAGCAAGACGGTCCGGGTTTGAGCCCCGCAGCCGACGAGGGCCTTTCTGTGTGGAGTTTGCATGTTCTCCCCGTGTCCGCGTGGGTTTCCTCCGGGTGATCCGGTTTCCCCCACAGTCCAAAGACATGCAGGTTAGGTTAACTGGTGACTCTAAATTGACCGTAGGTGTGAATGTGAGTGTGAATGGTTGTCTGTGTCAGCCCTGTGATGACCTGGCGACTTGTCCAGGGTGTACCCCGCCTTTCACCTGTAGTCAGCTGGGATAGGCTCCAGCTTGCCTGCGACCCTGTAGAACAGGATAAAGTGGCTAGAGATAATGAGATGAGAATAATGAGACCAAACAAAAAGACACTGAGGACTCCACATGGCCAAAAAAGTAATAGCAGTTACAAATTCATGACAGATGGGCATATTTTCTGAGAAGAGCTCATTTGTTTGCTTCCTTTGCCTGGTTGCATAACTGGGGAAATTACCTTTAATGAGGTGACACAGTTCTTTGAGAAAAAATGGCTTAGATGTAAGCAAAATCATGTCTGTTGATGGTGGGACCACACAAGGGCTTGGTAAGCAGACTTGCTGCCATTAATGCAGTACTCTTGGCATTTCATTGCATTATTCACAAATCAGTGCTGTGTGCTAAACTGTGTGGAGAACTGAAAAAGGCAATGGATACTGTAACGAGACTGGTTAATTTTGTTCAGGAGAGCTCTCATCTGCAACATCGCTTTTTCAGAGCATTGCTGGAGGAAATGTCAGCAGAACACAAGGATCTTTTGGTACATAAGTTCAGTGGATGAGTAAAGGCCATGTGTTGGAAAGGGTGTGCGATCTGCGCAATGAGCTTGTGTCATTTCTATCCAGCCTGCAGAGCCAGAAAACCTAAGAATTTCAGAGGTTTTTAAGTGACAAGGTGATAACACATGTTCTTTTTTTGCAACATCATGTCTCATCTGAATCAGCTTAATCTGCAATTACAAGACAAGAACCACATTGTCGCGGACATGTACGAGGCAGTTGAAGCTTTCCAGTCAAAGTTGAAACTTCTGGAGAGAGACATTCAAGGGAGAAAGTTGCACTTTCCTCGTCTGCAGGAGCATTGTGAGAAGAAAAAAAAAAAGTGTGGGAGGGTCATGTAATGAGGGATTTCATAACCAGGCTGACAGAAAACTTCAAAGAAAGATTTGAAAGATCCCCTAAACTCTCAGGCAACATCCCCCTCTTCCTGAGACAGCCATTCTCTGTTTCAGCTGATGCCCAGTGGACTACAGAGGCCAAAAGGCTGGTGCCTTCCATAGATGAGGCATCTCTTCAGATGGGGGTCTTGGAGATGGGAATATCTGACCTGCTCAAAGCACAACACAAGGACGTTGGAGTGAGTGACTTTTGGATCAGTGTGGTTCCCCAAGCTTGATTCTAAAACATGAGAGCTATTGCAATGCACCTACTCAAAATGTTCCCTTCCACATGCATTTGTGAGTCATCGTTGAGACTGAACCAGAAGATCCTGAAAGGGTGCATGACATGACACATGTAACAATCCAGGTATCAATTTCGTTCCTGTGCGCAGCAGTGGTTAGACAAGTCTCGAAATGGAATCACATTTTGGAGAGAATTCTGATAGTGATTGGGATTCTTATACATCGAATGAAGGGGCAGATGATTATCAAGGATATTCCAGAGTAAATGGTTCTTTTTTCAAGCCACCAAAGAGAAACTGTCAGTTCACTCAGTTCATGACAGTCTTCCTCTGTAGCACATGTGAGATGGAGAGATAGACAGATAGAGACAGAGATATGCAGAACATGGTGGTTACCTTTCATCAAGTTTTCTTGAACAAAACTAAAAAATTGAGTCTTGCAATCCTGCAATCTGAGAGCATTTAACACGTTTCAGTTAATAATTGATGACTGTGCATGCACATTTTTCTTCCTGTTAAAGTGCATCAATTATGATAAGATAGGATGTCACGAGTGAGTAAATGTTGCTCATAATCCTGTGTCTGTTGCACTGTGTGTGTGTGTGAGAGAGATAATAGGGGAATCGACGAACTATCCAAATGTCAGCTCAAATGTCAATTTATTAAATAAATGGGTATTTTTTTACTCCAATAATTCCCATGTGGTTGTTCTGGTGGTGATGAATACTTGATAAATCAGATTTAGTGTTAATAAGTGATACGAAATCTGCCTGCTTCGTTTGCACAAACCTCACCCACTGTTGCTTTAGATGTGTCATTTCTCAGAAATCCGTTAACTAAATGTCCTGTTGTATATGGATTTAAACATCCAAACACAACGCAGCACTTTCCCATTATTATTTTGTAAGATTCCAACAACAAAATCCAATTTCAGCGAGTAAACAAACAGGGCGTTAGATGAACCGAAATGACCCAGATAACTGAGGTTCCATGCCCTGGGGCAAGGCTGCCTTTTTCCAGGATCCGGAAGCGGCGATTTATCTAGAGTTTCATGCTTGATAATAACAAATAATTAATATTTTCCACCCTGCTTTATTAATTCATTTTGGTCATTACTAATTATACACACACACATACATTTTCCAAAAGCATTACAATAATGCATTACATACAGTGGGGCAAAAAAGTATTTAGTCAGTCACCAATTGTGCAAGTTCTCCCACTTAAAAAGATGAGAGAGGCCTGTAATTTTCATCATAGGTACACTTCAACTATGAGAGACAAAATGAGAAAAAAAAATCCAGAAAAGCACATTGTCTGATTTTTGAAGAATTTATTTGCAAATTATGGTGGAAAATAAGTATTTGGTCAATAACAAAAGTTCATCTCAATACTTTGTTATATACCCTTTGTTGGCAATGACAGAGGTCAAACGTTTTCTGGAAGTCTTCACAAGGTTTTCACACACTGTTGCTGGTATTTTGGCCCATTCCTCCATGCAGATCTCCTCTAGAGCAGTGATGTTTTGGGGCTGTCACTAGGCAACACAGACTTTCAACTCCCTCCAAAGATTTTCTATGGGGCTGAGATCTGGAGACTGGCTAGGCCACTCCAGGACCTTGAAATGCTTCTTACGAAGCCACTCCTTCATTGCCCAGGTGGTGTGTTTGGGATCATTGTCATGCTGAAAGACCCAGCCACGTTTCATCTTCAATGCCCTTGCTGATGGAAGGAGGTTTTCACTCAAAATCTCACGATACATGGCCCCATTCATTCTTTCCTTTACACGGATCAGTCATCCTGGTCCCTTTGCAGAAAAACAGCCCCAAAGCATGATGTTTCCACCCCCATGCTTCACAGTAGGTATGGTGTTCTTTGGATGCAACTCAGCATTCTTTCTCCTCCAAACACGACAAGTTGAGTTTTTACCAAAAAAGTTCTATTTTGGTTACATCTGACCATATGACATTCTCCCAATCCTCTTCTGGATCATCCAAATGCTCTTTAGCAAACTTCAGATGGGCCTGGACATGTACTGGCTTAAGCAGGGGGACATGTCTGGCACTGCAGGATTTGAGTCCCTGGCGGCGTAGTGTGTTACTGATGGTAGCCTTTGTTACTTTGGTCCCAGCTCTCTGCAGGTCATTCACTAGCTCCCCCCGTGTGGTTCTGGGATTTTTGCTTACCGTTCTTGTGATCATTTTGACCCCACGGGGTGAGATCTTGCGTGGAGCCCCAGATCGAGGGAGATTATCAGTGGTCTTGTATGTCTTCCATTTTCTAATAATTGCTCCCACAGTTGATTTCTTCACACCAAGCTGCTTACCTACTGCAGATTCAGTCTTCCCAGCCTGGTGCAGGTCTACAATTTTGTTTCTGGTGTCCTTTGACAGCTCTTTGGTCTTGGCCATAGTGGAGTTTGGAGTGTGACTGTTTGAGGTTGTGGACAGGTGTCTTTTATACTGATAACGAGTTCAAACAGGTGCCATTAATACAGGTAACGAGTGGAGGACAGAGGAGCCTCTTAAAGAAGTTGTTACAGGTCTGTGAGAGCCAGAAATCTTGCTTGTTTGTAGGTGACCAAATACTTATTTTACCGAGGAATTTACCAATTAATTCATTAAAAATCCTACAATGTGATTTCCTGGATTCTTTCCCCCCATTCTGTCTCTCATAGTTGAAGTGTACCTATGATGAAAATTACAGGCCTCTCATCTTTTTAAGTGGGAGAACTTGCACAATTGGTGGCTGACTAAATACTTTTTTGCCCCACTATACTCTTAAAAGTGGGTTCAAAGCTGACAATTAGCTTTGTTTACAGATGAGTTTATCGCTTTCAATACTGATTGTACAACTGACTGAGCAAATGTTTGTATGAGCCATGCAACATATGCATATTGGCGAGTTTTATTTTTAGCACATTATCAGCTAGTCAATCTGTTTTTCACACACAACAGTCTCTAGAATTTACACAATGGTGAGCAAAAGAAAAAAAAAAATCCTGTGTGGAGGGTCTGGAGGATGAAACTTTGTTGATGAATGAGATCAGAGGAGAATGACAGGAAGCCTATAGTAACTCAAAATGATCACGCTTTACAACCGTGGTGAGCAGAAAAGCATTTCAGAACGCACATCAAACATTAAAGGTCATAGGCAAGGGTTGGAGGTGGAACGTATCAACTTTATTTTCTAGAAGAACGACCCAAAAAATGAATTCAATCTTCCTGGTGTCTAATTTGCACCCTTAAATTGAATAAAACGGTTAAAATATACTGGTTTGTGCAAGTTACAAAGGTTTGTTTACATCTCACTTATGCGCACTTTTACCGCCAGGGGACATTCGTCGTGATGTCATTCAAGGCAAACAGACTGGGAGCAGTTCTACAGTATGTTTACTTGCGAACCGAGCACACGTATATGGACTTTGGTCATGAGAGGTTGTGTAAAATGTCTGAAAGCGATAGTGATTTTGAAGTAGGAAGTCTCCAAATCAGTGGCGGCTGGTAGTCTTTCAAACAGGGGAGGCTGGTCGGTTACGATATTTCCAGATTTTAAAAGAAAAAACATCAATTTTGCCCATACTCTTGCCTCGGATCTGGCTGATTGTTGGCAGCGTCACAAACTGGGAAATAACAGGTTCTTTTGGCCCATTAGCCTACTGTCCAATATACATGATGGTGGTATTGGGGGGGGGAGGGGTATATTTTAACATTTTATATTTTAAATTTGTGGCATGTTGTTTAAAAATTGATTATTGAAAGCAGCTCTTTGTCAGGAACCTTAGCAGTAGAGCTGGGCGCCACACATTTCATTCAATGACACTTTCCCTATATTTTACTTATTTTGACTGAGAAATGTTTTATTGACAATTTTGATAACCCTTCACTTTTAATCAAGGTCTGTAGTGTGAAATGTTCTCGGCTGTGTTTTTGTTTAAAAATGTTTTCCAAATTGTAGCTGTGTTTAATTCATATCCAGAAAAATATATTTTCCAATATAATATACTCAGCATAAACATTTTAAATAGATTCTATATTTTTGGTCCATCCATGACATATTACTAAAGTAGCCTATTTACTGTTGTTGATGTGGGTCACTTTCTGTTAGCCAATTCACTTTCTCGTACCAGGAGAGCTGAAAGGAATGAGTATTATTCCCTACCTTTTTCACCAAGTCAATTTGAGGTGTTGGTCTACCCTGCTCTTTAATTTTTTCCTCGAAAGGAAGACTGGCAAATGGCTTCGCCAAAATTAAATCAGCAATGCTTGGCATCCGTGCGCAGCTTTCTTGCTAGCTGACTAGCCCCCTCAAGTTCAGTCACTCAAAGAAACGAAATTTCTGGAACTAAGATAGCAAACTTGACAACACTATATTTACACTTTATTTACAATGAAAATATATACAAACTAAAAAAAGCTGGTAGAAACCGTATGTAATGAATGAAATCGAAATGTAAGCTGATCTCTTACAATACACCACAGCACTTGCAAATCCGCATGGGACTGAACTGAAATTCACCGCTGCCTGTCTATATTTGAAACGAGCTGTCAATCAAAGAAAATATCTGGCCGCTTTCACCAATCACCAGTCTCCTCGCAGAAACTGCCATGTCCCTCTCATGTGAGGCTGGGAGTCCGTAGGCGGGCATTTTCGCAGTATTTGTCCAATAATCGTCTTGCATTTTGAGATTGAAAAGCGCAGAGCTCCCAAATGCCATTGAAGTCCACTGAGGCTGCGCTGCATCACGCTGTCACGAGGGGGAAAAACTCACGCATACATTAAAGTTATAAGGGAATGATTTCGCACTGTAGTGGGTTGAGGACATATTTCTATGGTTCTGGATCTGAAATAGCAATGTTATAAGGTCGGCTATAACTTAAGCCTAGCGCAATTCATCCTACACGATGTTCGTCATTTTTAGAGGAGGCTGAGCCTCCCTCGTTGTCTTCGAGCAATCGCCCATGCTCCAAATTGAATATCAAGAGGTGAAACCGTATATGTATGAACCTATGACCGTGGCTCACTGGTTTGACCGTGCAACCTCGGAATCGGACAGCGACTCAGCCGACTCTGACTGGGGTGACCCCAGACCTCAGCAAGACTCGCGCCCAAACGATTTATCCTGGTAGTTATAAATTCTTACTTTCATTGTAATACTAAATAAGAGCCCTTTTGAAGAATAATTAAACCACACGGGCACACACAATCCCTATAACGTGGATTCATTTATAATATATTGCTAATACTAATACAAGCATTATACTATTTATAGCCTGCTCTAAGAGAGGAAATATCCCCTTTGTCTCTGTGGCAGTTCGTGTAAATGGGTGGAGCACAGAAGGACAGCAGGACAGAACTGAGTTCACAAAAACTCTCTTTATTCAGCTTTTCAGCTGCAAACACCCACTCAGACACACGCACACACATCAGCTGTCTGGTTGTGGAGAGAGTCCCTCACTTAACTTCCCCGACTCCGCCCTCCTGTCACAGATCGATGCTAGACCATGCCCCCGCTGCCACATACCCCCACCGCCCGACTCAGGCCGGGCAGCCGTCCGGCCCGCAGCCCACTCCCCCCCCTTGACGGGAGAGGAAGTCCGCCACAACCATCTGAGCCCCCGGCCTGTGGATCACCTTGAAGTTAAAGGGTTGGAGTGCCAGATACCAACGGGTGATCCGCGCATTGGCATCCTTCATGTGGTGGAGCCACTGGAGGGGCGCGTGGTCCGAACAGAGGGTGAAAGGGCGTCCCAGCAGGTAGTACCGGAGGGCGAGGACCGCCCACTTGATCACCAGGCACTCCTTCTCGATAGTACTGTAGAGCCCCTCACGCACCGACAGCTTGCGGCTAACGTACAAGACAGGGCGATCCTCCCCCTCCACCTGCTGGGACAAAACGGCCCCCAGCCCTCTGTCCGACGCATCCATCTGCAACATAAAGGGGAGAGAAAAGTCAGGGGAGTGTAAAAGTGGCCCCCCACACAGTGCAGCCTTAACCTTAGAAAAAGCCCGCTGGCATTGCTCCGTCCACTGGACCAGATCTGGTGCCCCCTTTTTAGTCAGATCAGTCAGCGGGCTGGTGACGTCCGAATAATTAGGTATAAACCTACGATAATAGCCAGCCAGCCCCAGGAACTGTTTCACCCCCTTTTTGGTCTTGGGCCTCGGGCAGGCCGCAAATCGCTGCAGTCTTGTTAATTTGGGGACGCACCTGCCCGTTGCCCAAGTGGAAGCCCAGATACCGTACTTCCACCTGCCCAATCGCACACTTCTTCGGGTTGGCCGTGAGACCCGCCCACCTCAGCGACCTAAGGATGGCCCTCAGGTGTTGTAGGTGCCGCAGCCAGTCATTACTATAAATAATGATATCATCTAAGTACGCAGCCGCATAGGTGGCGTGGGGGCGGAGGACCCTGTCCATCAGCCGCTGAAACATAGCAGGCGCCCCAAACAGCCCAAAAGGAAGTGTGACGAATTGGTGTAAGCCGAACGGTGTGGAAAAGGCCATTTTTTCACGGGATAATGGAGTCAAGGGGATCTGCCAATAACCCTTTGTTAAATCCAGTGTCGAGTAAAAACGAGCCGTGCCTAGCCGATCGAGCAACTCATCAATATGAGGCATTGGGTACGCATTGAATTTAGACACCGTGTTTACTTTTCTATAGTCCACACAGAACTGGACCGACCCGTCGGCCTTGGGTACCAAGACCACCGGGCTGCTCCAGTCACTGTGGGACTCCTCGACGATGCCCATTTCGAGCATGGCCTCGAGTTCTTCCCGAACCACCTTTTTTTTGTGTTCGGGTAAATCTGTAAGGGCGGCTACGCACTACCACCCCCGGGGGCGTCTCAATGTGGTGCTCTATGAGGTTAGTGCGGCCGGGCAGGGGTGAGAACACGTCCGAAAACTCGGTCTGCAACTGGGCAACCTCCGCGAGTTGGGTCAGGGAGAGGTGGTCTCCACAGGGGACTGGAGAGGGACGTGATGCTAATGTTCCTTTTTGAACCTCCGGCCCCAGCTCCACCTTCTCTGGAACCACCGACACCAACGCCACGGGGACCTCCTCGTTCCAAAGTTTGAGTAGGTTGAGGTGGTAAATCTGTAGCGCCCCACCCCTGTCCATTCGCTTCACCTCATAGTCGACGTCCCCGACTCGCCGTGTGACCTCAAAGGGCCCTTGCCACTTGGCGACTAACTTGGAGCTCTATGTGGGCAACAGTACGAGTACTTTCTCTCCCGGTGCAAACTCTCTAAGGCGCGTACCCTTGTCGTACAGGCGGGTTTGCCGTTCTTGGGCCTGCCGCAAATTCTCCTGGGTTAGTTGTGTGTGTGTGTGTGTGTGTGTGCGTGCGTGTGTAGTTTTGCACGCAGGTCAATAACGTATTGAATTTCATTTTTGCTTGGTGAAGGTCCCTCCTCCCAATTTTCTCGCAGCACATCTAAAATGTCGCGCGGCTTACGCCCATATAATAATTCAAACGGGGAGAACCCCATGGAGGCTTGGGGGACCTCTCGCACTGCAAAGAGCAAGGGTTCGAGCCATTTATCCCAGTTACGCGCGTCCTCACTTACAAATTTCTTAATTATGTTTTTAAGGGTGCGATTAAACCGTTCCACTAAGCCGTCCGTTTGTGGGTGATAAACGCTGGTGCGGATTGGCTTAATACCTAATAACCCATACAGTTCATTCAGTGTTCGTGACATAAACGAGGTGCCTTGATCAGTCAGAATCTCTTTCGGGATTCCAACTCGGGAGATGACGCAGAAAAGCGCCTCCGCAATACTGCGTGCTGAGATATTGCGAAGAGGCACTGCTTCCGGGTATCGCATTGCATAGTCCACCAGAACTAATATAAAGCGGTACCCTCGTGTTGACCGATCTAATGGCGCGACGAGATCCATCCCAATTCTTTCGAACGGGGTCTCGATTAACGGTAGAGGGCGCAAAGGCGCTTTTGGAATGGCCGCTGGATTTACTAACTGGCATTCGCGGCATGCCGTACACCACCTACAGACATCGCCGCGAATCCCCGGCCAGTAGAATCGGGCCATTATTCGGGCTAGTGTTTTATCCTGCCCTAAGTGTCCAGCCATGGGATTAAAGTGAGCCGCCTGGAATACCAATTCCCGGCGGCTCTTCGGAATTAAAAGCTGCGTGACTCGCTCTTTAGTTTGAGTGTCCTGCGTCACTCGGTATAATCTATCCTTCATAATCGTGAAGTAGGGGAAGGACGGGGTGGCGTTCGGCTGGAGCGTTTGACCATCGATTACTCTCACTTGGTCAAAAGCATGCCGCAGAGTCTCGTCTCACGATTGCTCTAACGGGAAATCCGCGAGGGATTCCCCAATAGAGAGAGGAGGAGCCGGCGGCTCCTCACTCTGGCGCGGAGATGACGTAGACGGCTCTGTGACAGCTGCTCCCGCCAAAGCGACACCGGGACCTCCCCCTGTCAAATGGCAGGACCCACTCTTGACTAAGTGTGTCATTAAACCCCGAAATCCTGGCCAATCAGTCCCCAAAATTAAAGAGTGGGTAAGGCGAGGATTAACCGCCACCTTCACTATAAATTTTTCCCCTCTGAAAATAATGTGGACCGACACTAAAGGGTAGTTGTGAACATCCCCGTGCACACACAACACCTTCACCAATTGTGCTCCCCCCAATGCCTCGTCTTGCACCAGGTTTTGGTGGATTGAGGTCTGATTACAGCCCGAATCCACCAACGCCTGATACGTATCCCCTTGGATACTCACCGGTATGCGATATGCTCCGGCCCGATCGAGGGCGGCTCCTGGCTCATTGGGGATCCGAACCACCGCGCCCACCTCCATTATCGAGCACTGCTGTTGGAGGTGGCCCGGTTCCCCACAGTGCCAGCAAACCGGCCCGGGCTTCCTCTCTGCACTAGTGCTCTGGGGCTCACTCACCTGAGGGGGGGAGAGACAGACACAGAAGGGAGACATGGAAGGGCACCGCAGGTGCGGTGGGCCAGCTGAGGTGGCGCCAGCCCCCGTCTCCATGGTGGGGGAATGGGGCGAGGAGAAGACACAGGAGGAGGGGGGAGAGAGAGAGAGAGAGAGGTCGTCTGCTGTCCTGCCGTTGGGACAGCCGCCAGATGATCCTCCGCCAGCTCGATTGCCTGATCCAGCGACACCGGGCGGTGGCACTGGACCCACTCTGCGGTTCCCGCTGGTAGACGCGCGACAAACTGTTCCAGTACCACCTGGTCGATGAGTCCCTCGGCGTCGCAGCTGTCAGCCCTCAACCACTGCCAGCAGGCGTCCCGGAGTTGCTGGCCAAACGTGAACGGCCGGCCGACTTCCTCCAAGCGCAGAGCGCGGAAACGCTGATGTTGCTCCCGGGTGCGTCCCACCCGCTGGAGGATGGCCCGGTGAAGGTCCGCATAGGCCAGCCGGCGGTCGGCGGGGAGCTGTAGCGCGGCCAGCTGCGCCTCTTCCATTAGCAGGGGGAGGAGGCGCGCCGCGCGCTGTTCCACCAGCCACCCCGAGGTCTCTGCTACCTGCTCAAAGAGCGTGAAGAATGCCTCGGGGTCGTCCTGCGGGCCCATCTTCGTGAGGGTGAGGGGGGAAGGGCCCGCGGCGGTGGAGTTGGTGGACCCCGCCGACGCGAGGAGGTGCCGGAATGCCCGACGATCTTCCTGTTGCGCCAGCACCAGGGCCTCGAACCGTTGTTCTTGCTCCTTTCAGAGGGCGAGCAGCACCTGGTGCTGGCTCTGTTGGGCCATGGCGAGGGCGAGGATCAGGTCGGCGAAGGTGGAGGACTCCATGGGGCTGTTGTCTTCTGTGCTCATTCCCAGGTTTCGGCCCCACTGTGGCAGTTCGTGTAAATGGGTTGAGCACAGAAGGACAGCAGGACAGAACTGAGTTCACAAAAACTCTCTTTATTCAGCTTTTCAGCTGCAAACACCCACTCAGACACACATCAGCTGTCTGGTTGTGGAGAGAGTCCCTCTGCTCTCACTCTCTCTCCTTAAGAAGGGCGCGGTCACTGGGAAGACACACAAACATCAATTAACAACAGGTGTAGTGATTCTGCCACTTAACTTCCCCGACTCCGCCCTCCTGTCACAGACCCATGCTAGACCACGCCCCCACTGCCACAGTCTCATTTCTATAATGATTGTACAGGAACCCTCAGGATTCTTGACTTGTCAGTTGCAAGCAAAGGTAAAAATGTTTACCTCCAATCTTCTTTTCGCTTGAGCGTTGCTGGTCCATTTCTTCTTTGACTGCTTGATTTTGTGTTCGAATTTTGTCAGAACAGCATCATGTTTGAGCATTCTCTGTCCGACACCGACACCTAAACTCTCCAACAGATGGGAATTCTTCAAAAAGTGATCGGAGCACAGGGTGGTGTATTTACCCGGCTGCCAACCCTCTCGCTTCACGTGCACAATCCACTCTCCACTTCTCCTCTCTCGGAAAAAGGTAAAAACTTCTTCCTGAACTAGTCCCATTGTTACAGCTCACTGCACAACAATAGATAGTTTTCACATGACGTCACAGAGTCGGGGATTCCCTAGTGGCAGCCATCTTGTGGGTCAAGCTTACCGTACGGGTCACTGAGCACACATTGTAACGCGCGAGTACAAAGTCTTCAAAAGAACCCAAGCAGGCTATTTAAAGCTAGCAATGGTGCACACCTGTTGTATTCACGGCTGTCGTAATAGGTCAGATGATGTCAAGCGGAGCTTTTATGGAATTCCCACTGTACAGGAGCACGAAGGCGAGCAAACAAAGAAACTCAGCATACAAAGGAGAAATCTATGGCTTGTGAGAATCAACCGCAAGGATTATCAGCCTTCCAAACACAGCAAAGTCTGCTCCGATCATTTTATAAGTGGTAAGTTGTTTAAATAAACAATCGTGTTTAAGTTTGTTTTTGGAAACCAAAACATCACGTGAACAATCTGTGGAGAATGCCTAACTGGAACCGCCGAGTGTACGTTTACATTGTAATGTACACTTAATATCGCTCGTTTGTCACGTTTCTATTTGACACTTGTCACTTCACTCACGCAAGGGTCATTTTTGAAAAACATTTTAGGTCTATTCTGTATGATTTGATTTGTGTTTGGGATGCAAACAGCATGCCTTTTGGCGGATGCCGCCTGAATCGCGCAGATCCGGGTTTTTTTTTTTTTTTTTGGGGGGGGGGGGGGCGTTGGAGTGTCTGATTATAATTTCAAAGTAAATTCTGTATTAAAATTACTAAATAAGCAAATCAGTTACAGTCCATGAAACAGGAAGTATAAGGATGAGGAAAAAAAACAGTTTAAATCGGAAACAGTTTAAATGCGCAGCCCGAGCGGTGTGCAGGACTGCACAAATGTGCGCAGCTTTCCGATTTAAACTGTTTTTTTTTCCTCATCCTTATACTTCCTGTTTCATGGACTGTAACTGATTTGCTTATTTAGTAATTTTAATACAGAATTTACTTTGAAATAATAGACACTCCAACGCCCCCCCCTTAAAAAAAAAAAGGATCTCCACGATTCAGCCGTGAAAAAGGCGGCATCCGACAAAAGGCACGCTGTGAATATATGAAGTTGTATATATCAGACAGCCTTTAAAGTTTGATGAAGTCAGTTTCAGGCTTTGGAGCAGGCTTTGGCAGTTTCAGGCTTTGGCAGCCCTGCATAGTCACTTGAAAATGCATCTTTGTCCACTTCGTAGGGGTCAATTCCCCCAATCAAGGCCAGTTTGGCTCCATACCATTGTCGTGAAATGCCGTCTAATGTATCTATATACTTCTGTTTGCTTGATTTTGCCAACATTGATCTTTATTTTAGAAAACTGACTATATAACTTCATAAATTCGTCCGAGATAACGTAGCCGGTAATGGCGATGGTCCGTTTTGTTTGCCCCACAAGATGGCGGCTGTAGGGCGTTCCCCGGAATGCCGTGACGTCAGTGAAAACTATCTATAAAGGCATGGTTTTTCTTTGGAAATTCTTGAACGCACGTCTGCACTCAAGCCAAACAGCAATGCAAATAAACGGAAGTGGACTCACCTCAAGCGATTTGTTTGCCATGAATGACATCACGTGCTGAGTGGTCATGAAAATCGGTGAGCAGAAATTCGCCGCAATCCATGCTAACTTATATTACTTAATAACAATACTTCTTGGGACCAGAAGAAAATTACAGAGGGTTTAACATATAAAAGTTTAAAATGTGCAAAAATTGAAAACCTTTGCCTATGACCTTTAAGTTGGATGGGCTACAACAGCAGAAGACCAAATCAGATTTCTCTCCTGTCAGCTAATTACAAGAATCTGATGCTATCATGGGCACAGATTCAGTGAAACAAATGAAATAGAACAGCTGAAGACTGGAAAAAGACGAGGTGATTTTTCCCCCCTAACCATCAACTTTTTTTTTTGGGGGGGGGGGGGGGGGGGGTCTCTAATTTTCAACTTGGGCAAACCTGTGCCCATAATATCCTTAGATTCTTGTTCTTGGCTGACAGGAGTGGAACCTGATGAGGCCAAACAGTCTGATTTTGTCTTTTTTTTTTCAAGGAATTATTTAAATAAAAATACACAAAAACAGAAGCCAAATCATGCACCACTCTGGTTGATCAGAGACTGATGAGTTATGCTCACATTTCCAGTTTTCTAGGCAGTTTATCAGGTATCTATGATTTTCCTAGCAATTTTTGTGCAGTTGTTAAAACCAAGTCTTCTATTTTTATTTGAAGATTTTTTTTTTTTTTTAGTGTTCAGGCCCTGTTGTCTATACCTAGACCATTTTATGTAAAATATTTTTCTTTTAGTTGTATAGATGATACCAAAGATTTTTAAAGTCTGGAGAGCATGTGTGAATGGGTTTTATCTCTTCTTTAGTCCTTTACAGTCTTTTACACAATAAATAATTCCACAAAATATGGACTGAGCACTAAATCAGCCATTTCAGCCTGATGTCCAATGACACTAACAGACGGCTACGCAGGAATGCACTGAAGCAGCACTTCCAATATGGAGTTCCCATATGGCGTAGATTAGTATCTGGAGACAAGTAAAACACTGATATCATATTTCATATTTTTCCATGGATATCAAAACATTTTATTTTAACTTGGCATCATATGTTTAAATATGCAAAAATAGTGACATTTTTGGCCGTAGATTACTTTTGTCATGAACAGTGCAAAACTTTATTACAAAAATATTGATGTGTGCGCATGCAACACAAAGCTTAAGAGAATAATTTCTATACTTATTTTAAGGCAGTTAACAGTACACAAAATTCTCTTTCCTATTAACTCTGATCAAAATATTATTTTCATCCTACACACACTTGTTCCCAATCACCCACACCTCCTTGAACACCATGAACCAGTTCTAGTGACAATACTGTCTTTTGTTCGTGTGTCCATTTCCAGTTCTAACCCTGTTTGTTTGATATGTGGATCTTGTGTTTGCCCAAGTCTACCCTGATTGCTGATAGCATTACCCTTGCTTATTTTTTGTGTGCATTTGGAATTATGTTTTGCATTGTCTACCTGACTTTTACTAACAAAACTGCACTTGCATCCAACTAGAGATGAAACTGCATGAAAATTTTATATCACGGTTATCAAAATGATCATGGTTATCAGTATTGTTGCAGTATTTTTGAAATGTGCTGAAAATATTCAAAAAGTACTGTTACACAAACTGAAATAATTTCACCAATTTTCATATTGAAAAATGCAAACAAAATTAGCAGCATTATTCATTTTTTGTTTGCATAAACATTAAAATAATCATGAGTGATTCCAATAACAACTACTTTTCTATCAATTAATCTATTGACTTTTACCGATTAGGCAATTAATCTAAATGATTAAATTTCCCCCCCAAAATATCAAATTGATCATTTCATTTTAAGACTTTTTTTTTTTACTGAAAGCAAGAGAGAAACACTTACCCTGTGTTCATACTAAACGCGGTGAGAGCATCAAAATGACTGGCAGTCATTCATTTTCTATGTGAGCCAGCGTATCTTAGTTGTGAGATCATTGGTCACGCATCTTGAGTGGTGGGGGCATCTGAATAAAAGTTGAAATCCAGGCAACTTTATGGTAATGAGATATGACGCAGTTCAGTGGCAACCAATCAGAATTTAGAAGTGCTCCACTCTAAAGAATCATAGAAAACACAGTCATGTAAATTTTGGTTCCATTCAAACCATTCCCAAGTAGTCTACCATGGAGGAGAAATTTATAACGGTGGTGGGTTTCCCCATAATTTATAATGGGTCCATTTGCACACAGGGATACATGTAATATACGAAACATGGACCAAGGTGTCGGAAACTGAGGGTGTTACAAGTGAGTTGGTGAAGTGCATAATATAATTTGTGAAAATAGAAGGGAATTGCATGCTACTAGTGCTATAGCATGCAAACAAGTGTTGGCAATTTACTTACATCTGATTTGAATGATGCTGTCGAATGGGAGGCATTATGAAATGAAAGGTGCGTGTTGGTTTTGCTGAGGTTTTTTTTTTTTGCAACAAGGCAGAACAAACAAGGTAAAAACAGTCTTCCCAGTCTCCAAGATGGTACTGTTAACCTATTTCATCTGTAATCCCCATAATTTACAGTGTGTCCCTGTTTGCATACAGGGATACAAGTATACGAAACATTGACCAAGGTGTCGGAAACTGAAGGCGTTACAAGTGAGTTGGTGAAGTGCATAATATTTTGTGAAAACAGAAGGGAATTGCATGCTACTAGCGCCATAGCATGCAAACAAGTGTTGGCAATTTACTTACATCTGATTTGAATGATGCTGTCGAATGGGAGGCATTATGAAATGAGACAGGTGTGTGTTGGTTTTGCTGAGGTTTTTTTTGTTTTTGCAACAAGGCAGAACAAACAAGGTAAAAACAAAAAAGTCCTCCCTGTCTCCAAGATGGTACTGTTAACCTATTTCATCTGTAATCATGTAAATTAAAGATGAAAATTAAAAAAAAAAAATTGACATAACGTACTGGTTGACATGTGTGTTTGCTTTGTGACCCTTTTAAATAAAGTCTGCAAGATGAAGCATTCTGAACGACCTTGTAGCCATCTACCATATGTCACAGAGCATCCATAAATGTACCAGTGTTGTTGACAGGGAAGCCAAGGCAAATACTGATGATTAATAAGTGTATTTAGCAGCTACTGGTACAAAAGATATTAAAAAGCTCTCCCTACTAATGGTAATTTAAGAAACATGAATAGACAGCACACCTATCAGGATGTAGCCCACCTGCCTGAATTCAGCTGGGATTGGCTGAAGCTTTCCCTGAAACCCACAATAGATGAGCAGTGTAAATAATGGATGGATGGAAGGAAGGAATAGACCAGCCTTTCTCAACCAGGGTGCCGTGGCACCCCGGGGTGCCGTCTGACTTTGTTAAGGGTGCCGTCAAAAAATTATATATTCTAACATTGAAATAAATAAAATGAATTAAAATTCCAAAAAACAATAGTTACACTAATGCAGATCGCCACCTCATGCATCATCAAAATTTGCCTCACGGCCCCCTTTCCCATGTCACAACGTCATTGCCAGGGTCAGCGTGACTGCGTATATTTTATATGGGGGTGCCTTGAGAATTTGCATACTTCTGAAGGGTGCCGTGACTGAAAAAAGGTTGAGAAACGCTGGAATAGACAATAATTACAATGGTTTTGCCTTTTCTGGCAGGCTATTACACTTAACCTCTTTCACAACCAAGCCAAATTTAAGCCACCATGATTTGTTAAAATTGTGGTGTTGACTGGAGTAGACCAAGGACCAGAGCAAAAAATATGGCATTAAAAACCTGTACACACCCATGTACTTTATGAGTGTATGGTGCACACACGTGTGTGGATTTTGAGAATGGAGACTACTTAAGCAACATACAAAAATAAATAAATTAATTTATTCAAAAAAATAACAACCTGATGTCTTGCATGTACTGATGGTTTTTTTTGTTTGTTTGTTTTTTTGGTTTATCTTAGTGACCACTAGGCTACACTGCAAAAAACTGAATTGGAGGAGAAAATTCCTTAATACTAGTGAAATTATCTTGCTGCATGGACAGATAATTTTACTTGACAAGACATCTTGGAATAAGTTGGTTACAATCTAGAACGAATTTTAATAATCTCAGAGTTGGTGTCTTGTATTCTTCTACACTGCAAAAATGATATCTTAACAAGTTAGAATATCTTGAATATAGTTTAAATGATCTAGCATTTCCTATTAGAAGAATACAAGACACCAACTCTGAGATCATTAAAACTAGTTCTAGATTGTCACCAACTCATACCAAGATGTCTTTTCAAGTAAAATTATCTGTCCATGCAGCAAGATAACTTCACTACTATTAAGGAATTTTCTCCTCAAATTCAGTTTTTTGCAGTGTAATTGACCTTTTGATCATTTTAGGCTTAGGCCAAGGCACTGCAAAAGTGTGGGGGTGCAAAACTGCAGGTTAGGGTTTATTTAACCACGATTAAACCCTCAGTTGTTACTGCAACAGAAGACATGCGCACGCACACACACACCCACACCACTGTTAATCAGGCCCAGCCTCCACATATCCTCACCGCCCATCTCAGGCCAGAGACCCATCAGGCCTGCAGCTGACTCCACCTCTGGTGGGAGAGGAAATCTGCCACTGCCATCTATGCTCCCAGCTTGTGGATCACCTTGAATTTAAAGGGCTGAAGAGCCAGATACCAACAAGTGATCCACTTATTGGCAACCTTCATGCAGTGGAGCCACTATAGAGGGCAGAAATCAAAGGAGAGTGTGAAAGGGTATCCCAGCAGGTAGTACTGGAGGGTGAGTACAACCCACTTGATAGCAAGACACTCCTGCTCAATAGTGCTGTACTTCATCTCTTGCACTGAGAGCTTCCAGCTGATGTACAGCACTGGGCATCCTCTCCACCACCTGGGACAAAATGGCCCCAGCCCTCTGTCTGATGCATCAGTCTGCAAAATAAAAGGGAGAGAAAAGTCATGGGTAATAGTGGCTGTCAAGTTGTTTCTAGTTTCTGCCTCAGTTTTGCCCCAACTTGAAAAGAGCTTTGGTCTGTCACGCAAGGAACAACTTGGTTTCCCCTTTTTCTTTGTTGTTTATTCAGTTAAATTGTCCAAGGGTGATGGGTGTTAGTTGGTTAGTTAACCAGTTAGTTAGGTTGATAACCTTAAACAAAATAAATAAAACAGAAGCATTGCATTGTTTAAGTTAAACTAGAATAGAAAGAGTCATCACATTGCTTTAAGTTTAAACTAATGAAAATAAACCAAGTAATTACTGGAAGCATTGCTTAAAATGAAAATCGATTACTTTGTATTGTACTATTTGCATTGTATGTTGAACACCTTTAAGTTTACTTAACACAATCTGCAAATATGTGCAGCATAATTAAACTCAACTGAGATTTTTAGTAAACATAAGTAAACACAAGCAAGCCAAACATAAAAATCTGTTAAGTATGCCTTTCAAACTATTCACACTATTTACACTCACAGTTCAAACAAACAATAGAACATAGCTTACAGCTTCAACTACACATTACAAACAATTGCACTGCAGATAACAAACCAAGTAAATGAGATGTAGTAAAGTCCATTGCCTACCAGTTGCGTATGACCAAAACTGAGGTGCTTCTTTGGTTTCTTTTTGCTTGTTCAAGCCTTTGTTTCAATTACAAACTTTTCTTGTTTTGTTCCTCAGACTGGCATGCTGTTCTGCTGCCTCAGAACAGGAAGGCCCTAGGATTTAACAGGAAGTGTGTAGAACTCTGTTGTTCTGTTGTGAACTAATTGTTTCTCTGCCCCCTGCAGGTCCGGAGGGCGAACTGAAGTTTTTTTTTTTGTGAATGTGTCAGTGTTCTGTCGGTTGACGCAACACCTCCCACTTGATCTCTTGGTTCTTGAACCCAGAGAGGTCACACCAGTTGCTCAGGTTCTGCTTCTTGGATGTTTTTACTTTTGTTCCTCTGCGGGTACTAGCACAATGATGCGTCTTACATCCCTATGCAGAATTGTAGAGGGGATTTTTGTTGGGGTTTTCTTTGCTGACCCTCTTTGATCAGTTTTCATAATTGATACTGGGTAACTGGGGAAGGTTCGGACCAGTACATCTCTGACAACACCCTTTTTGTCGGGCTTGACGCTGATTACTCTGGCAAGCTTGTACTGACCCCTCAGAGCATTTTGGTCCGCCAGCCAGACAATGTCTCCTGTGGCTACATTCCTGGGTGTTGTGTGCCACTTACTTCTAATGAATAGATTGGGCCCTGCCAACTGACTCCACTTCCTCCAGAACCGGTCAACTTCAGTCTGAATGGCTCTTAGTCTTTTGTAGGGGTAGCCTTCAAAGTTGAAGCTTCCCAAGTCTCCTCTGGGTCTTACTCTCCCAAGCAGAAGGGAATTTGGGCTGATGTAATCTACACAATCTTTACGGCTCTGAGTTCTGGCATCTATGGGTCTTTCATTGGCAAGGTTAGCAGCCATGTAGAGAAAGGTTTGGAACTCACTCCAAGTGAAGCACCCGTTTCCTCCCAGGTTGTGCAGAGCACGTTTCACTGTATGTACAGCGGCCTCTGCAGCTCCGTTCCTGTGAGGGGAATCCGCGGGGTGAAGTTTCCAGCTCCATTCTGTTCCATGCTTGGAGGCTTTATTCTCAACTTCTGATCTTTCCAGCTGGTCCAGAAAGGTGTAGAGTTCACTGAAGGCAGGTCTGGCACCCACAAAGTTTTTTCCAGGGTCTGACCACAGTTTCTTCGGGTGTCCCCTCAGTGCTGTGAATCTATTATAGGCCAACAGGAAACCTTCAGACGACTGGTCACTTACAACATCTGTGTGCAGAGCTCGGGATGCCATACAGCAAAAGACTAGACCCCATACCTTGAGCCTTGTTTTCTTCTTCACCTCATCCTTCACTTCATAAGGGCCAAATAAATCCACTGTTGTGTATTCAAATGGTCTGGCTGGGGTTATCCGCTCAGATGGAAGGTTACTCATGATTTGTTGGCATTTTTTAGCTCTCGCCTTTCTGCATGTTACACAGCTGTCCACAATCTTTTGAGCTAGTTTCTGGCCTTTTATGACCCATGCTTTCTTTCTCATGCGCAGGAGTGTACCTGCAATTTCTTCATGGTTTGCATTGTGGGCTTCCTGTGCCAGAAGAGAGGATATCCAAGCGTCACAAGGTAAGATTGGTACAGCAGTTTTGTCATCAAAGATCTGAAATCTTCCTCCACAGACCAAGAGTCCAGTCTCTGCATCTTTGTACACAGCCAGCCTGTTGAGGGTGGTGTCTTGGAAGGATGCTCTCTTGAGCTGCAAGGAAGAGGTCTCTCTGCGAATCTCCATGCTCACAAACGGTAAGTACAGCTTGTTTTGCTCTGGATTTGATCTCTTCTGCTGAAAGTCCCTCCCACTTTGGCTTACTTGAGGCTAGGGTCTTTGTCAGTAATCTTTCCCATTTTATTGCAGCTCTCCATACCCAGGCAACAACTCTAATCACCTTGGTTAGGCTGCTGAATCTCCTGATGTCAATCAGTTTTCCCACTGCAGGGCCAGCTGGTGGTCTTCGGATTTGAGTCTTGGGCTCTTTTCCATCAGTAGTGCCTTGTGGATCACCTTGGTCTCTTTTGCCTGTGATTTTCACTGGAGTACTTGCTCCACCAGATGGCGCACTGTGTTTTCCTTGGCCTGTGCTCTGGTCAATGCTGCTGAGAAGGACTTCCTTTGGAATTTGTTGATCCCTACTCTGGCATAGGTTGCAACTTCCTTGGCAGACTTTTTCGGCCAATCTTTCACTGGTAGTTTTAAGAATTCAGGTCCATTCTGCCACACCGAATTCTCATGGAGATCCTCTGGAGCTGCACCTCTTGTTAGGATGTCTGCAACATTGAGGTCCCCCTGGATCCACCACCAGTCATCAGTGGATGTGGATTTCTCCAACTCTATTTGCAAAGAATGTCTGATATCCATAGCTGTCCCTTTGGATTGCTCCCAGCACAGTTTGGCTGTCCAGTAGGTGGAGCCATTTTTCAACCCCCATTCGACTGTGCTTTTCAATGTACCTCCTGAGGCGAACTGCGTAGACAGCACCACAGACTTCAGCTTTGACTGGTTCTCCCTTCTGGTTGAGTGGTGTGAGCTTTGCTTTGGACTCAAGTCTGACTTCAATGCCTTGTGCTGTCTCCCACCTGAAGTACACCATGGCTCCGTAGCTCTGGTCACTCCCATCAGAGAATGTCACTCCCCATGGTTTTCCAGTCCAGTTGCATGGTGTGAGGCTTCTGTGGAAGGTCATTTGGCTGAGGCGGATGTATTCTTCAAAACAACTGGATTGCTTCTTCTCTCAACTTTTCTGACAGTGGCTTGTCCCAAGTGTCTCGGGCTGTGCTGGTTCCAGCTTCTTGGAAAGCTCTTCTGACTAGAATGGCACCTTTCTGTTTAGCAGGAGTGACAAGACCTATTAGGTCATACAAACTAGCTACTTGGCTTAGCAGTTGTCTTCTAGTCAGTTGGTTGGGAGTTTTCTCTCTCACTTCTTCCAGGAGGTTTTGACCCACTCTCATTTTCTTCCTCTTCTTGGAGAAATTGATTGAGGCCATTGGGTACAGTTTGTCACTTTCGACAAGGTAACCGACCCCCAGGGCTTTGTCATCTTCTCTCCTTTGATTTGGGAGAACAAGCACTTTGTTTGATGATGCTCCTGGCACAAGCGTCTCCCTCCCACTTTGGCCTGACCGGACCCAGGGCTTAAGGAAGAATCCGCCTGCCTTCAGGATTTCTTCAACTCTTCTGGTGTTCTCGTCCACCTTTTCCAGGTCATTATGGGAAGTGAGCACATCGTCAACATAAGAGTCTTCCTCCAGGATCCTACGCTCCTCTTCCAGGTGAGTAAACATGGGTAGCTTTGCAGTTTCTCTCATGGCCAGCTGTGCGATGCACCCTGCTGGTCGATCACTTATGTTGACTCGGGTGATGGCATACTCTTCAAGTTCACTGTCTTCAGTGTCTCTCCAGAGAAATCTGTGAAGATGTACTTCCAGGTCTTCCAACCACACTGAATTATACATCTTGATGTCACCGAGTGCTGCGTGCACACCTCTTCTGAATCTGAGTAGCACTGCACGAATTGGATTGAGGACGTCAGGCCCTTTTAGCAGAAGATCGTTCATGCTGGGTCCCTTGAACTTCTGGCTGCTGTTCCAGACCAGACGCACAGGTGTTGTGACAGAGTGCGGGTTTGGCGCCACCAAGTGGCTGACATACCATACTGGTCCTTTCCAGTTGGCCACCATCTCTTTGGTGAGCTTCATGGCTGCTCTTCTTTCCACCATCTCATGGACTTGAGCTCGATATGCCACTTTCCACTGTGGTTCTTTTTTGAGTTGCTTCTCTGTCCTCAGAAAAGTGGCTTCCACTCCACTCCTATTGTTGGGCAGTGAAGTTGGATCCTCAATCCATGGGTATTTTGTATCCCAGTGTGGTTCACTGCTGTGATCGTCTGCTCTTACATAGGTGAGGCCTGTCCTTATGATTTCCAGCTCTCTTTCTTCACTCAGTGTCATTTCCTTACCTCCTGGCTGGCAGTTGCCGCATCTGCATCCTCCACACTTCGGCTCGCAAGCTGTCCCAATGCTGTCCCATTTCCACCAGTCAAGGAATTCTCTGTCGGCAACAGTGCTTTTGGTTTCAGCTTTGAATCCCTGTGCATCACTGAGTTCTTGATATCTCACTGCTGTGGCTCGCATGGATCGTGCGAAGTGTGTTTTAGATGATGGCGCTGCCAAATTCACTTTTTCAAAGAGGTCTGGGTATGTTCCCCCAACCGTCTTTCCTAGTGGGACGTCCCATAGGACGAGGTCTCCGATCACCTTCACTCTCTGCGGTACAAGGCGTCCTTCCCGATGACTGATGAGCAGTTCAATTTGCTCTGGCCTGTGCAGATCTTCCAGGCCGGCATCTGGGAAGAACCTTTTCAGTTGTTCAGGTCTGACTGACAGAGAAGTTCATGGGCTCTTTCAGTTCCTGTGGGTGTCTTGACCCTCACTTTGAGATATCTTTTTGTCTTAACGTTCAGGGCCATTCCTCCGACCCCATGGACAACAAGAGTGATTTTTTCGCTCCTGAGGTTGAGTCTTCTGGCAGCTATATGGGTGATGTAATTTGTGTCCGATGCTAAGTCGATCAGTGTCCCGATTTTCTGCCCCGTATTGGCAGTTACCTCGAGGAGCATCAGGATCACTGGTAGCTCTTGTGGTGCACTCAGTTCCATCCCTCCAGGCTTGTCAGTGCAGTGAGATCTTGCTACAACATTAGTGAAGGCTCTCCTAAACTTTTCAGCCATGTCGGGGGTTAGTTCAGACACAAATTGTTCTTGTTCTTCAGTCAGCTGGTGTCTATTTGTGCTTGATTTTGGTGTTTTGTCTGTCTTCACCTTCTTAGGGTCTCCTCTCCGGCACAGAAAGAAGTGGTGGTCTCTTCTGCAGTCCTGCTTCCTACACAGGTAAGTGTCTTTGCACTCATCATCCTCTCCGTGGCACTCCAGGCATTTTGTGCACGCTCCCAGTCTCTCCACAGCACTCAACTTGTCTTTTGGCTTCAGCTCTTTAAAGCGTTTGCAGAAGAAAAGTTTTTCTTTGTGCCGCTCATCTCCACAGACGACACATCCTCCTTTACTCGTGGACCTGGTTGAGGCGTGTTTCTTGGGGTCAGCAGACTTTTTGTCCGGCTTCTCACATACTCCAAGCTGCTCCAGCCTCTCTAGGACCTCTTCTTGGGTTTTCAAGTAGGTCAGAAGGCTGTCGAAGTGGTTGTCTGGAGTGACTGCATTTGCTGGATTGACCATGAATACTAGCCAGTCTCTCTTCATGGTGTCTGGCAATTTGCTCTCTATTGATCTGACTACAAGAGGATTTTTGATGGCTCCAGTATTGCCAAGTTCAGTGAGGTCATTTTCAACAGACTGGATCATTTCAATTGTTTTCCTGGGCTGGTGCAACTTCACGGGGGGGATTTTCTCCAGGTCCTCAATGATTTCCAGGGCTATGGTTGTTTTGTTTCCGAATCTGTTGTCCAGCAACTTGAACATGTCCTCCGCGGTCTTGTAGGTCGACAGTCTGAGGTTTCTGTGGATTTTCTCATCAATGCTGTCGAGGAGCTGAATCTTCTTAGCTTCCACTGAGCCAGTTGGCTCCCCCTGCAGACTCTCTCAGTCCTTTTTCCATTGATAGAAGTTTCTCTTGGAGCCATAGAATCTGGGTAAGGTGGTGGGTTTTATTTTAAGAGTTGGCGGTTGGATAGGCTGTGGAGCTGGCTGTGCCTGAAGATCTCTTCCTCTCCTTTCCTCCTCTACAGTTCTCTGCACAGTCAGGAATTCTGACCTTTTGGCCTCGAGGTTGTTCAGTTTTCGCAAGCCTTCACTCTGCCATGCAGACTAGCCTTTTCTTTTTTGGGAACCCAATCCTCCCATTCTGCAAAGATTGTTGTTACATCATTGATGAGTTTCTTCACGACTTCCACTTGATGTTCGTAGCCGTCTTTGTTTACCACAGACACAGGAATTGCAATGGCCCCTTCACAAGCAGATTCTGCCTCCTCAATTGCGAACATTAGCTCGTCTTCTCCGTATCTGGACCAAATGCTCGACTGCACAAGCTGTTTCACTTCATTTAGTCTGGAGTGGCAGTCCTCTATGGTCTTTATCAAATTGGTTTGCTGCTGCTTATCCAACTTCACTTCTTTTTCCTCCTCGTCGACTCCCAGTTCAGCCAGTAGAGCGAGTTCATGGTCATCGTTGGTGTCGCTGACAGTCCTTTCAAGTGAGGTGAGTTCCTTGAATTCCTTTTGTAGCTCTGACTTTGTCAGGTGTGCAACAGCTCTGTTCAGGTAATTGGCCTGCTTGGTGAAGGCGCTCTTTGCTGAAGTTCTTTCTTGCTTTAGCTGTTTGAGTGTCTTCCCAGTAGCTTCTTTTTCCATACTTGCAGTTGTTTTTTGCATAGACAACATGGACTTGAGGCCTTTGATTCTTCTGTCTTCGTTGCCACTGTTTATCAACTGTCAAGTTGTTTCTAGTTTCTGCCTCAGTTTTGCCCCGACTTGAAAAGAGCTTTGGTCTGTCACGCAAGGAACAACTTGGTTTCCCCTTTTTCTTTGTTGTTTATTCAGTTCAACTGTCCAAGGGTGATGGGTGTTAGTTGGTTAGTTAACCAGTTAGTTAGGTTGATAACCTTAAACAAAATAAATAAAACAGAAGCATTGCATTGTTTAAGTTAAACTAGAATAGAAACAGTCATCACGTTGCTTTAAGTTTAAACTAATGAAAATAAACCAAGTAATTACTGGAAGCATTGCTTAAAATGAAAATTGATTACTTTGTATTGTACTATTTACATTGTATGTTGAACACCTTTAAGTTTACTTAACACAATCTGCAAATATGTGCAGCATAATTAAACTCAGGGCGGCACGGTGGTGTAGTGGTTAGCGCTGTCGCCTCACAGCAAGAAGGTCCTGGGTTCGAGCCCCGGGGCCGGCGAGGGCCTTTCTGTGTGGAGTTTGCATGTTCTCCCCGTGTCCGCGTGGGTTTCCTCCGGGTGCTCCGGTTTCCCCCACAGTCCAAAGACATGCAGGTTAGGTTAACTGGTGACTCTAAATTGACCGTAGGTGTGAATGTGAGTGTGAATGGTTGTCTGTGTCTATGTGTCAGCCCTGTGATGACCTGGCGACTTGTCCAGGGTGTACCCTGCCTTTCGCCCGTAGTCAGCTGGGATGGGCTCCGGCTTGCCTGCGACCCTGTAGAAGGATAAAGCGGCTAGAGATAATGAGATGAGATGAGATAATTAAACTCAACTGATGAGATGAGATAATTAAACTTTTTTTTTTTGTGAATGTGTCAGTGTTCTGTCGGTTGACACAACAGTGGCCCACCACACAATGCAGCTTTTACCTGAGAGAAAGCAAGGCCTGTTGGCACAGCTCCATCCACTCGACCGGATCTGGTGCTCCCTTTTTAGTGACCAGTCAGCAGGCTATTGACATTTGAATCATTAGTCATGAACCTGCAATAATTGCCATACAGCCCCAGAGTCTCAAGCAGGTCTCAATCACAGCCGTCTTATCAATTTGAGGATGCACCTGACCATAACCAAAGAGGAAGCCCAGATATCTTAATTCTAACCACCAAATCACACACTTCCCGTATGTCTCAATGATTTCAGTGCAGCCCTCAGATGTTGCATATGCCACTGCCAATCATTGCTGTCAATGATATTGTCAACTAGATAGGCCATGGTATAGGCAGTATATTGACAGAAAGTTCTGTCCATGAGCCACTGAAATGTCCCAGGAACTCCAAACAACTCAAATGGGAGGGTGATGAATTGGTGCAAAATAAAGAGAGTGGAAAAGGCAGTTTTTTCATGAAATAATGGAGTCAAGGAGATTTGCCAATATCCCTTCATCAAATCCATTGTTGAATATAAGCGAGCCACACCTAACCGATCAAGCAGTTTGTCAATAAGAGGCATCAGGCAAGGGCGCAGATGGCACTGGGGATGGGGGGGACATGTCCCCCCCCCCCCAGATTTATAGTGACCCCTATCTGTCCCCCCCACCCACCGTCCCTACGTAAGGCGCCAAACATAGGTAGAAAAAGTGAGGATTAATGTTCCGTTAGTTAGACTAACTTATACTGCAGCACAAAGTTGAAATAGCAGCAGCAGTAGCCTTGTCAGTGATCAATTACACCGATTCAAGAAGGGGAAAGGCTGGAGTAGATCCTTGCAGAGTTGGGAAAGCAAGGTGTTCAATTTTCCACGTAATTCTTGGTTAAAAACACTGCACAGCTCATCCATTTGATAGTAACGGTGTTTCTGCTACGACTAATGGTGCGTTCAGTTGTACTCGTAAGTTGGAAGTTGGAAAAGCATTGAAATCTAGCATCTACCAGCATAAACGTTGGGGTATTCGTTTCATTAACTGTCCTTTTTTTTTTTCGAATTCCATGTTGTCCCAGTTTTTAAACTGGGAAGCACTCAGTTCTGAGGTTATGTTGTTCGGAGCTCCAAGTTCCGACATCCAATGTAAATGTAACACACCATCTCGACCCCGGGGTCCTAAGGGGAGCTGGCGACTTTGCCTGTCGCGGTAACCATAGTGATCATAAACAACTGTCTAATGACTGAGCTGGTGATCTTCCTGCCACATTAAGCCAGAGAAGAGGGAAAAAAATCACAGCGTTTGTTTCAAGAACCAAAAGATGTAAATATCCTATGCCTGTTGCCTTTCCCAGATGTGACAAATACTTGTTTTGTAATGTTTAGCTAGTCTGATAATAATAAGAAGGAATTTGGACTTACCTGAAGTAGGCTAAATGTAAAATAACAGCATTCTAGGCTGTAGGTGAATATCTTTTAATGTTGTTATTTTTATGTATAATGTTATTTTAGTAAGCAGCAACTGTTAACTGAAATTATGAGATTTAAGATGTTAACATTGTCCTCCTGGCCTGCAGGCAATCCCTGGTGGGGTCAACAATGAAAAAACAAAAAAACAATTACAGTGGTTTTTTTCAAAAACCGAGCAATGTAAGTATCATATTGCCTGTTAACTTTCCCAGATGTGGCAGATATTCTTTTTATAATGTTGAGTAGCTAGTCTGATAATAATAAGAAGGCATTTGCACTTACCTGAAGTAGGCTAAATGTGAAATAACAAGCTTTTTAGGCTGTTATTAATATTATTATTAATGTTATTTTAGTAAGCAACTTTTAACTCAAATTACAAGATTTAAAATGTTAACACTGTCCTCGTGGCCTGCAGGCAATTCCTAATGACAGTGAGGCAGGCCCTAGTCAGTCGAGAGAGGATCTGCCAGGGGGCAGCCACAGTAGAAAAAGACAGCATGAGGAAGGCGAGACAGAAAGAATACAGACAGAAGATGCAGGGAGAGAACATGGAGGGACAAGAGGTGACACAGAGGGAGACAGTGACATGATAATAATGACATACACACAGCCAAATCAACCTGACCCAAAAGTTATGCAAAGACAAGTGCTCAAAGAGTGGACACTAACATTCCAGAAAGCATGGTACGAGAAGTATCCCTGGCTACATGTTAGTGTGGGTACTGAGGGTGTTCTGTGTTTTCACTGCTCGAAATACTTTAAAACAGGGAAATCAGCACAAGCCAAGAGTATAGACCCAGCTTTTGTTAGTACTGGATTTCAAAACTGGAAAAAAAGCACTTGAAAAATTTTCCATGCATGAGAAATCAGAAGGTCACAAACTGGCCTTGGTCTACCAATGTTCATTCAGTTAGAAAACTCACAATTCTAATAATGTATATTGAAGCTACAGTACACACACACACACACACACACACACACATTATATATATATATATATATATATATATAAAATCTCATTATCTGTAGCCGCTTTATCCTGTTCTACAGGGTCGCAGGCAAGCTGCAGCCCATCCCAGCTGACTACGGGCGAAAGGCGGGGTACACCCTGGACAAGTCGCCAGGTCATCACAGGGCTGACACATAGACACAGCATACATGTCAACCTATACGGAATGTCCGTATTTTATACGGATTTGATTCAATAAACGTAGTATACGGGCATACAAATAAAGTTATACGGATTCTTTAAAAAAAACTTCAATATTTATTTAGAGCTATAATCAATTCCCACGATGATAAAAGAGCGCATAACATTTACAAACGTACTGTACACCACAGAAAGCACAAACAGCCAGTAAAGAGTCTTATGAAATCGCGCGTTATCTTGTGGTAGCGAGACTTTGTTCCACTTCTGATCATGCGCACACCGCATTGCGAGAATCCCGCCAACCGGGAAGTAACATTTTGTTTGAAATGCGTTTTTCCACCTGAGCGACTTTCAGTCGCGACTGAAAAGATTCTGAATGGCACTCCGGCAAGATCAACACAGACACTTGCTGTGACATGCAGCCTAGTGAGGTATTGGTGCAGACTGCTAAAAAAGCTGTCATGGAGTACAATTCAGAACATTAGAGTGACACTTTGTGTTTTTGTCAAACATTGGAGCTTTGTATTCATTCTGAAGGTTTATTGTTATTAATATTGAATAAAAAGTAACTTGGATATATCATTGTTAATTATCATTCAAATTTTAGGTAAATTATTTTAATTTGCATCTTATAAGGGAAATACGGATTTTGGTTATACAGGTTTGATTGACCAAAGGTTGACATGTACGACACAGACAACCATTCACACCTATGGTCAATTTAGAGTCACCAGTTACCCTAACCTGCATGTCTTTGGACTGTGGGGGAAACCGGAGCACCCGAAGGAAACCCACGTGGACACAGGGAGAACATGCAAACTCTGCACAGAAAGGCCCTCGCCGGCCACGGGGCTCGAACCCAGACCTTCTTGCTGTGTGGCGACAGCGCTAACCACTACACCACCGTGCCACCCCATATACATATATGCATTTACACAAAATGGAATCATTTGCTGACAACTCAGTCCCCCCCAGTTCAAAAATCCTATCTGCGCCCCTGGCATCAGGTACACAGCATGTGTTGAATCCTTCATAATGTTGTTATCTCTCTTACATAAATGGCTAGCATAAACTATGACCATATTTGGTAGGTTAGTTCCCACAATCCTCTGTGCAGTCTTAACTATCTGATCCAAATCTCTTTGGTTCTCTGCAACACAGCTGGTGTACCAAACTGTGATGGAGTAGCAGAGAAAGCTCTTTATTGTGCTCCTGTAGAATTTTCCTAAGAGCTGAGAGGGGAGTTTGGATTTTTTAAGCTTTCTCAAGAAGAAAAGCCTCTGCTGAGCTTTCTTCACCAGGTGGGAGGTGTTAAAGGTCCACATTAGATCCTTTTCGATGTGGAGTCACAGGAATTTGATGTCACTGACCCTCTCTACCTCTTCACCATTTATGTAGGAGGGGTGTTGTTTTCCTGCTTCTCCTGAAGTCCACAATGACCATGCTGGTTGCAGCCACGGTCCCCCTCCCTGACCAAGCTCGCAGCACCCAGCAACTGCTTTCCAAACTCAACATGGACAATGATGTAGAGACATTCCTGGGGACATTTGAGAGGGTGGCCGAAAGAGAAGGCTGGTGACCCCATGAATGGGCTCATATCCTCATCCTGCTCCTCACTAGTGAAGCGCAGCGGGCCAATGATGCCCTCCCACTGTCGAATACTGAGGACTATAATATACTCAGTGAGGAGATCCTGGCCCGCTGTGGTCTCTCCCCTACCTGACTGTTGGAACTGATGGAAAATATTGAACTTTTTCATGATATTCTAATTGTTTGAGATGCATGAGTATATGCATTCCGAGATATACATATGTTTGTTTGTTTGTTGTGTTTATATCCAGTAACAGTCAAAACTTTGGACACATACTAATTGAGTGCTTTTTTCTTTATTTTTATGAAGTAAAACACTTCATGTCTTAAAGTAAAGCTGGATTGCCCTTTCTCTTTACTTATTTGAGTGGTTCTTGACATAATATGGATTTCTACAATTGTCAAATAGTGCTATTTCCTGTATTTTTATTATTTACCTTTCACTGTATGATAGTCTCAAATGCATTCAGAAGGCAAGAAATTCCACCAATTAACATTTGACGAGCCACACCTGCTACATGAGGCACTCCAAGTGACTACCTCATGTAGCTCAGTAGGATAATACCAATAGTGCACAAAGCTGTCAATGTAAATGGTGGCTACTTTGAAGAATCTTTGAAACATTTCAACACTTTTTTTTTATTTCCCACATAATTCCATGTGGGGCAGCACGGTGGTGTAGTGGTTAGCGCTGTTGCCTCACAGCAAGAAGGTCCGGGTTCGAGCCCAGCAGCCAGCGAGGGCCTTTCTGCACGGAGTTTGTATGTTCTCCCCGTGTCCGCGTGGGTTTCCTCTGGGTGATCCGGTTTTCCCCACAGTCCAAAGACATGCAGGTTAGGTTAACTGGTGACTCTAAATTGACCGTAGGTGTGAGTGTGAATGGTTGTCTGTGTCTATGTGTCAGCCCTGTGATGACCTGGCGACTTGTCCAGGGTGTACCCCGCCTTTCGCCCGTAGTCAGCTGGGATAGGCTCCAGCTTGCCTGCGACCCTGTAGGACAGGATAAAGCGGCTAGAGATAATGAGATGAGATGAGATGAGATAATTCCATGTATGTTCCATATGTTATTTCACAGTTTTGATGTCTCCATTTTTGCTTTACAGTGTAGAAAATAGACAAAATACAGAAAAATGTATAAATGAGTAGATGTGTCCAAACTTTTGCCTGGTTATGTACTAGTCCATCTCAAACAATCTGAATATTGTGGAAAAAGTTCAATATTTTCCATCAGTTAAGAAAGTGAAAATTTAATATCTTCTAGACTCATTACACATAAACTAAAATGTTTAAAGCATGTTTCTATTTTAATTCTGATAATTTTGGCCTACAGTGCAAAATAATAATAATAATAATAATAATAATAATAATAAAATCTCAAAATATTAGAGTATTTCATTTTGAGTTTGAGTAAAACAGTATAAATACAGTGTATTGGTCTAGTTCAGTACACACAATCACAATCATGGGGAAGACTGCTGACTTGACCATTATCCAGAAGATGATCATCGACACCCCCACAAGGAGGGTAAGCAACAGAAGGTTATTGCTGAAAAGGCTAGCTGGAATAGATGCACAACCAAAAGGGATGACCACAGCCTTGAGAGGATTGTCAAGAAAAGTCAATTCAAGAACTTGGGAAAGTTTCACACAGGGGCGCAGATAGGATTTTTGAACTGGGGGGACTGAGCTGTCAGCAAATGATTCCGTTTTGTGTAAATGCATATGTATATGGGGCGGCACGGTGGTGTAGTGGTTAGCGCTGTCGCCACACAGCAAGAAGGTCTGGGTTTGAGCCCCGTGGCCGGCGAGGGCCTTTCTGTGCGGAGTTTGCATGTTCTCCCCGTGTCCACGTGGGTTTCCTCTGGGTGCTCCGGTTTCCCCCACAGTCCAAAGACATGCAGGTTAGGGTAACTGGTGACTCTAAATTGACCATAGGTGTGAATGGTTGTCTGTGTCATACATGTCAACCTTTGGTCAATCAAACCTGTATAACCAAAATCCGTATTTCCCTTATAAAATCCTTATAAGATGCAAATTAAAATAATTTACCTAAAATTTGAATGATAATTAACAATGATATATCCAAGTTACTTTTTATTCAATATTAATAACAATAGGCGGCACGGTGGTGTAGTGGTTAGCGCTGTCGCCTCACAGCAAGAAGGTCCTGGGTTCGAGCCCCGGGGCCGGCGAGGGCCTTTCTGTGTGGAGTTTGCATGTTCTCCCCGTGTCCGCGTGGGTTTCCTCCGGGTGCTCCGGTTTCCCCCACAGTCCAAAGACATGCAGGTTAGGTTAACTGGTGACTCTAAATTGACCGTAGGTGTGAATGTGAGTGTGAATGGTTGTCTGTGTCTATGTGTCAGCCCTGTGATGACCTGGCGACTTGTCCAGGGTGTACCCCGCCTTTCGCCCGTAGTCAGCTGGGATAGGCTCCAGCTTGCCTGCGACCCTGTAGAAGGATAAAGCGGCTAGAGATAATGAGATGAGATGAGATTAATAACAATAAACCTTCAGAATGAATACAAAGCTCCAATGTTTATCAAAAACACAAAGTGTCACTCGAATGTTCTGAATTGTACTTCATGACAGCTTTTTTAGCAGTCTGCACCAATACCTCACTAGGCTGCATGTCACAGAAAGTGTCTGTGTTGATCTTGCCGGAGTGCCCATTCAGAATCTTTTCAGTCGCTACTGAAAGTCGCTCAGGTGGAAATACGCGTTTCAAACAAAATGTTACTTCCCGGTTGGCAGGATTCTCGCAATGTGGTGTGCACATGATCAGAAGTGGAACAAAGTCTCGCTGCCACAAGATAACGCGTGATTTTATAAGACTCTTTACTGGCTGTTTGTGCTTTCTGTGGTGTACAGTACATTTGTAAATGTTATGCGCTCTTTTATCATCGTGGGAATTGATTATAGCTCTAAATAAATATTAAAGTTTTTTTTTAAAGAATCCATATAACTTTATTTGTACGCCCGTATACTACGTTTATTGAATCAAATCCGTATAAAATACGGACATTCCGTAAAGGTTGACATGTATGCTGTGTCTATGTGTCAGCCCTGTGATGACCTGGCGACTTGTCCAGGGTGTACCCCGCCTTTTGCCCGTAGTCAGCTGGGATGGGCTGCAGCTTGCCTGCGACCCTGTAGAACAGGATAAAGCGGCTACAGATAATGAGATGAGATTTTATATTTTTTATATATATATATATATATATATGTGTATGTGTATGTGTGTGTGTGTGTGTACTGAAGCTTCAATATACATTATTAGAATTGTGAGTTTTCTAACTGAATGAACATTGGTAGACCAAGGCCACTTTGTGAGCTTCTGATTTCTCATGCATGGAAAATTTTTCAAGTGCTTTTTTCCAGTTTTGAAATCCAGTACTGACAAAAGCTGGGTCTATACGCTTGGCTTGTGCTGGTTTCCCTGTTTTAAAGTATTTCGAGCAGTGAAAACACAGAACACCCTCAGTACCCACACTAACATGTAGCCAGGGATACTTCTCGTACCATGCTTTCTGGAATGTTAGTGTCCGCTCTTTGAGCACTTGTCTTTGCATAACTTTTGGGTCAGGTTGATTTGGCTCTGTGTATGTCATTATTATCATGTCACTGTCTCCCTCTGTGTCACCTATTGTCCCTCCATGTTCTCTCCCTGCATCTTCTGTCTGTATTCTTTCTGTCTCGCCTTCCTCATGCTGTCTTTTTCTACTGTGGCTGCCCCCTGGCAGATCCTCTCTCGACTGACTAGGGCCTGCCTCACTGTCATTAGGAATTGCCTGCAGGCCACAAGGACAGTGTTAACATTTTAAATCTTGTAATTTGAGTTAAAAGTTGCTTACTAAAATAACAAATCAAATCAAGTTTATTTGTATAGCGCTTTTAACAATAAACATTGTCGCAAAGCAGCTTTACAGAATTTGAACGACTTAAAACATGAGCTAATTTTATCCCTAATCTATCCCCAATGAGCAAGCCTGTGGCGACGGTGGCAAGGAAAAACTCCCTCAGACGACATGAGGAAGAAACCTCAAGAGGAACCAGACTCAAAAGGGAACCCATCCTCATTTGGGCAACAACAGACAGCCTGACTATAATATTAACAGTTTTAACAGGTATAACCTGTCCTCATAGGGCCGTCCTTCACAGGAGCGGTGTGATAAAACTCCGACCAGACACAGGGCACCAGGATGGATCAAGCAGGTCCAAGGGGCAGAAGAGGCCAGCATCTCAATCCCAGGATCAACATGTAACTCAGAGGGACAGATTGGGGGGGGAGAGAGAGAGAAAGAAAACACAGGTTGTTAGGTATGCCCTAAAAATGACAAGTATTAAATCTGTGTGGTAGACTCGCAGAGACGAGAGTCTTTACATCAGGCATAACACACAACAATGGCATGTTAATATGGTAAAAAATATCATGACCTGCTCTGGCTGGATGCTTGATTGGGTGATGGGAGCACACTCCTCAGCAATGATGAGATGCAGATGGGACCCTTAGGGCTGGCCAAGACAATTCAGTTACATTTCACCGGGTCTGGGACATGCGACAGAATGTCTGACGGCCGATTCCCTGCCGGCTACGATAGCCAGTCGAGGTCTCCACCCTCTCCACCAAAAGATTTCTTGTTGACTCCATGTAACTCAGAGGGACAGATTTGGGGTGGGGGGAGGGAAAGAAAACACAGGTGGTTAGGTATGCCCAATGTCACCTGAATAAGTAGGAGCAGTATACATATTGCACCGAGTACAAGCAGGGACTCCGGCAACTAACTATGACAGCATAACTAAAAGGAGAGAGCCAGAAGGTAACACAGGCATGAGGGAGCCCCGCGACATAAAGCAGCCAGCCACTACACCATCAACAAACTCAAGTGAGCAAGCGAGTGGGGACTGACAGCATCCGTACATCCCAGTTTACCAAAACACTCTATGTCTGAGGACCCTCCAGATCTACTCCTTTACCTCATAAACACCATTAACAAAAGGCTTGACTAAACAGATATGTTTTCAGCCTAGACTTAAATGCTGAGACTGTGTCTGATTCCCGAACACTACTTGGAAGGCTGTTCCATAACTGTGGGGCTTTGTAAGAAAAGGCTCTGCCCCCTGATGTAGCCTTCACTATACGAGGTACCAGCAGATAGCCTGCACCTTTTGATCTAAGTAGGCGTGGCGGGTCATAGAGGAGCAGAAGTTCACTCAGGTACTGTGGTGCGAGACCATTTAGTGCTTTAAAGGTCAATACTAAAATAACATTAATAATAATATTAATAACAGCCTAAAAAGCTTGTTATTTCACATTTAGCCTACTTCAGGTAAGTGCAAATGCCTTCTTATTATTATCAGACTAGCTACTCAACATTATAAAAAGAATATCTGCCACATCTGGGAAAGTTAACAGGCAATATGATACTTACATTGCTCGGTTTTTGAAAAAACGCTGTAATTGTTTTTTTGTTTTTTCATTGTTGACCCCACCAGGGATTGCCTGCAGGCCAGGAGGACAATGTTAACATCTTAAATCTCATAATTCCAGTTAACAGTTGCTGCTTACTAAAATAACATTATACATAAAAATAACAACATTAAAAGATATTCACCTACAGCCTAGAATGCTGTTATTTTACATTTAGCCTACTTCAGGTAAGTCCAAATTCCTTCTTATTATTATCAGACTAGCTAAACATTACAAAACAAGTATTTGTCACATCTGGGAAAGGCAACAGGCATAGGATATTTACATCTTTTGGTTCTTGAAACAAACGCTGTGATTTTTTTTCCCTCTTCTCTGGCTTAATGTGGCAGAAAGATCACCAGCTCAGTCATTAGACAGTTGTTTATGATCACTATGGTTACCGCGACAGGCAAAGTCGCCAGCTCCCCTTAGGACCCCGGGGTCGAGATGGTGCGTTACATTTACATTGGATGTCGGAACTTGGAGCTCCGAACAACATAACCTCAGAACTGAGCGCTTCCCAGTTTAAAAACTGGGACAACATGGAATTCGAAAAAAAAAAGGACAGTTAATGAAATGAAACAAAACCCCCAACGTTTATGCTGGTAGATGCTAGATTTCAATGCTTTTCCAACTTCCAACTTATGAGTACATCTGAACGCACCATTAGTCGTAGCAGAAACACCGTTGCTATCAAATGGATGAGCTGTGCAGTGTTATTAACCGAGAATTACGTGGAAAATTGAACACCTTGCTTTCCCAACTCTGCAAGGATCTACTCCAGCCTTTCGCCTTCTTGAATCGGTGTAATGTGGATTGATCACTGACAAGGCTACTGCTGCTGCTATTTCAACTTTGTGCTGTAGTGTAAGTTAGTCTAACTAACGGAACATTAATCCTCACTTTTTCTACCTATGTTTGGCACCTTACGTAGGGACGGTGGGTGGGGGGGACAGATAGGGGTCACTATAAATCTGGGGGGGGGACATGTCCCCCCCATCCCCAGTGCCATCTGCGCCCTTGGTTTCACAAAGAGTGGACTGAAGCTGGTGTCAGTGCATCAAGAGGCACCATACACAAACATCTTCAGGAAAGATGCCGATTTCCTTTTCCAGTAGGACTTAGAACCTGACCACAGTGCCAAAACTACTACCAAATGGTTTGCTGACCATGATATGCTTGATTGACCAGCCAACTCACTGGACCTAAACCCCACAGAGAATCTATGGAGTGTTGTCAAGAGGAGGATGAGAAGCAATTGACCCAAAAATACAGACAAGCTGAAGGCCACTTTCAAAGCTGCTTGGGCTTCAATAACACCTCAGCAGTGCTACAGGCTGATCGCCTCCATGCCATGCCACATTGGTGCAGTAATTTGTGGTAAAGGAGCCCCAACCATGTATTGAGTGCATAAATGAACATAATTTTCAGAATTTGGACTTTTCTGTATTGTAAATCCTTTTTTGATTGATCTTCAGAAATATTCTAATAATTCCAGATACCGGATTTCTGATTTTCATGAGTTATACTGTAAGGCATAATCATCAAAATTAAAACAAAAAAGGCTTGAAATATTTCACTTTACATATAATGAATATAGAATATATGAAAGTTTACTGGGTGGTGTAATGGTTAGCACTGTCACCTCACAGCAAGAAGGTTCTGGGATCGAGCCCAGTGGCCAATGGTGGCCTTTCTATGTAAAGTTTGCATGTTCACCCTGTGTCTGCATGGGTTTCCTCTGGGTGCTCCGGTTTCCCCTGCAGTCCAAAGACATGCAGTTAGGTTGGGCTAACTGATGGCTCTAAATTGACTGTAGGTGTGAGTGTGAATGATTGTTTGTCTCTATGTGCCAGCCCTGCACTGATCTGGCAACTTGTCCAGGTGTACCTTACCTCTTGCCCATAGTCAGCTGGGAGAGGCTCCAGCTTGCCCGCGACCCTGCATAGGATAAGTGGTTACAGATAATGGATGGATGAGAGTTTATCTTTTTGAATTTAATTATGAAAAAATGAACTTTTTCATTATATTCTGAGATGAACTTAGTATATGAGATGAGATAATGATCCGAGATAGCTTCAGTCTGTGGAAATGTGACTATAATTGCTATATTTAATCTGAATGTTGGTATTAGATCAAGAGTGTGATAAGCATTAAGAGTGAATCCTCTGATCTTAACACAAATAAATAGTTTATTAAAAATATTAATAAATAAAATCACTAAAATCCAAACTAATTCAGATGTCTGCAGACGCAACGTTTATTCTGCAGTCATCGAGGAACTCCAGACTTCGAAAGGGCACACGTGATCCTCTAACACATGCATGTACAGATCTTAAAATCATGTACGGATCTTACGGAGCCTCTGATCTTCTGCTCAAGTCCTACTGAATCTAGAATTGATACAACCACTGTTCTTAGAGGGACGGACTTCTGGTTTATCAAAATGAATAATAATTTCTCCACCAATTAATGCTTTGTGTAAAGAAACAACCAGATTTGAGATGAAATCTGCAAATTCATGAAGTAGTTCAGAATATGGCTCTAGGGGTCTATCAATAATAATTAGCACAATCAGTTGGGCATACTTATTTTTGTCATTAAAAATATTATATTAGTATAAAGAACTTCAAATACATTGAGTTTATGTCCAGGTTTTGTGTGACCCCTAGATTATCATTATAAATAACTGCAATGCCTCCATTTCTGCAAGTTAGATGAAGCTGATATTTATAACTGTATCTGGAAGACTAATTTCATTTAATACAACCCCAAATCGGCGTCACGGTGGTGTAGTGGTTAGTGCTGTCGCCTCACAGCAAGAAGGTCCGGGTTCGAGCCCTGTGGCTGGCGAAGGCCTTTCTGTGCGGAGTTTGCATGTTCTCCCCATGTCTGCGTGGGTTTCCTCCAGGTGCTCTGGTTTCCCCCATAGTCCAAAGACATGCAGGTTAGGTTAACTGGTGACTCTACATTGACCGTAGGTGTGAATTTGAGTGTGAATGGTTGTCTGTGTCTATGTGTCAGCCCTGTGATGACCTGGTGACTTGTCCAGGGTGTACCCCGCCTTTCACCCGTAGTCAGCTGGGATAGGCTCCAGCTTGCCTGCAACCCTGTAGAACAGGATAAAGCAGCTAGAGATAATGAGATGAGACAACCCCAAATCAGAAAAAGTTGGGGTGGTATGTTGAAATTGAAATTAAATCTGAAAGCAATGATTTGTAAATTATCTTTGAACTATATTGTCCTCAAAACAATACAACAGAACACTATTTGTTTTAGCTCATCTGTTTTATTTATTTATTTATTTTCCAAAATAAGCACCTATTGCAATTTTAATTCTTGCAACATAATTTCCAAAAAGAATTGGGATGGGAAATCATCTTCCACTTTGCAATGTTGTCATTCCTTCTCTTGTGTGCAACATATGTTTCCAAACTGGGTTTATATGTGAAAATAAGCACCTATTGCAATTTTAATTCTTGCAACATAATTTCCAAAAAGAATTGGGATGGAAATCATTCAATGACTATGCCTGTATTACATTGCAAAAATGCTCGTGGTCTTTACAACAAACACACTCAATGTCAGTTTTCTACTTGGCACATTTTCCACATGAGCACCAAATAGCTGCCAAACCCTTTGACCTGCCTTCCCAACTTTGCATTTGCAAACACTACTGATTTCATCATTAGAATCATTTGATGATTTGCTACTGAACTCATTTACCAGATGCAGATAATCCTTTTTCTGAGGTTCTTACAGATATCCTGTTTCTCCACTATCCATACTAACCTGAAGATAAATCTTTTTCCTCTGAATAAATCTAACAAGTATGTTTATATCAGCTACACTTAACTTCCGGTACCCGGCTATCAAGAACTTGATGTCACATCCTGGGCGCCATATTGGTTGCCCATGTGCAATAAAACTTCATGTGCTTATGGACTTTTAAGCACTTGTAGCACTCACGCTGCAAAGTGGGGAGAACACACATGGAACCCAAATCTCCAGTGCAAAAAAAAAACTATTTAATGAAATATTAGAGAAGGGGGCATGTAGGGTGAGTGTAGCATACGTGCAGTGCAGTCTGTGCAGGTGGCAGAGAGTCCAAACCAGCTGAGAGTGAGGTCACTGGAGGTCACTGGCTGCACCGGAGTCAATCGGTGTCCCAGAGGCGAAGAATGTGGGGCATTACCAGCGAAGCATGCAGGAGGTTCGAGCTTGTCGTCGTCTTCCGTGTCAGCAAGGCTGCCTGCCCAGAGGGAGAGAGTGAGAGCATGTGAGCCAAAGAGAACATTCACAAGTCAACTAGCCTCCAAGAGCCATGGTGGCTTTTTATACTCCCCTGGCTGCTTAAGGAGGATGAATTAAGGCACTGATTATGCAGCTTCACACGTGTGCCCTACCCTCTAGCCATGCTGCTTTCAGCTGTCAAAATTACCATTGGAGCACTTGGGCGAGGAACAGTGTGCTATTTGGTGGTGAACTTTTGCAGCCATTGTCACAGCACTTATGATAGCTAATCAGGTGGCTACACTTGTGTGCATTATTATAATTAGCGCTTGTAATATTGATATCAAGTTTAAATATTGTCCTGTAAACTTTAAGGTTTGCAATAGTACAGGGTTGTCATTGTCATATTTTTCATTTCAAAATTTGCCACACATTCTCTATTGGGGACAGAGAGGACAGGCACCCTCTTCTTCCACAGCCATGCCTTTGTAACGTGTGCAGAATGTGGTTTTGCATTGTCTTGTTGAAAAGATCTCATCTCATCTCATTATCTCTAGCCACTTTATCCTGTTCTACAGGGTTGCAGGCAAGCTGGAGCCTATCCCAGCTGACTACGGGCAAAAGACGGGGTACACCCTGGACAAGTCGCCAGGTCATCACAGGGCTGACACATAGACACAGACAACCATCTCATCTCATCTCATTATCTCTAGCCGCTTTATCCTTCTACAGGGTCGCAGGCAAGCTGGAGCCTATCCCAGCTGACTACGGGCGAAAGGCGGGGTACACCCTGGACAAGTCGCCAGGTCATCACAGGGCTGACACATAGACACAGACAACCATTCACACTCAAATTCACACCTATGGTCAATTTAGAGTCACCAGTTAACCTAACCTGCATGTCTTTGGACTGTGGGGGAAACCGGAGCACCCAGAGGAAACCCACGTGAACACGGGGAGAACATGCAAACTCTGCGCAGAAATTTTAATGGTTTATTTAATAGGGACCATGCATATTGATGAACATTGTTGTATAAGAATACAGCATGTAAATATGCCAGAATTAGTCAGCCATGGGGCTTGAACCCGGACCTTCTTGCTGTGAGGCGACAGCACTAACCACTACACCACCGTGCCGCCCCCCTGGAAAAGATGTCATCCAAAATCTCAATGTACTTTTCTGAATGAGTGCTGCCATCACAGTAGTGTACCTTTACCAAGGGCACTGACACAACTCCATCCCGTGACAGAGGCTGTCTTTTGGACTTGTTGTCCTTTTTGTCTTTGATCTAGAGCACAAGACATTCATTTCTTACAAAAAAGACTGGGAATACTGATTAGTCTGACCACACTACACATTTCAACTGTGTGATAGTCCATCCCAGATGCCTGTGAACCCAAAGAAGTCAATGGTGCTTTTGGACACAGTTAATATAAGGCTTCTTTTTTACACAGTAAAGTTTTAACAGGCATTTGTTGATGTAACTCCATATTGTAGTTCTTGACAAAAGGTTTGCCAAAGTAATCTTAATCCCATGTGGTTATATCAGCTATAAATGAATGATGGTTTTTGATACAATGCCGTCTGAGAGATTAGAGATCAGGTTAGGGTGTTCAGCTTAGGCTTGAACCCTTGCCCTTTATGTACTGAAATTCCTTGAATCATTTAATGATATTATGCACCATAGAGGGTGAAATATCCAAATCCCTTCACATCTTTCTTTGAAGAACATTGCTTTTTAACAGTTAAATTATTTTGCATGCATTTTTTTAAACAAACTAGAGCTCCTCAGCCCATCTTTGCTCCTCAAAGACAAAATGGATACTGATTTTGTACTAAATCATGATTACTATCACCTGTTTCAAATCACATCATTCATTAATTGCTTTACCTCATTACTAGCCCTAAATTTTCCTCTCCCAACTTTTTTTGGAATGTGCTGCAGGCCTGAAATGCAGGAATGGATGTATATTAACAAATGAAATGAAGTTGACCAGACAAAACATGAAATATCTTGGGTTCATACTGTCTGCAATGAAATACAAGTCAAACATGATTTTAAAATCTCTGCTTTCTTCATTTCATTGCCTTTTCCATGCTGTCCTAACTTTTTCCTGTCCTAAAATTTGAGGTTGAATAACTCGGTTTTCAAAAGTTTGTCCAGTACTTATTTCAGATGGTGTAGATGGTGCTTATAGGGGGGCAGGAAAAGGAATAGATGAGAATATCATTTAAGTGGGTGATGACATATTTTAGCATATCACACAGAACATGGTGGGAAAGGCTATTTTCACATTTATTACCTTCACAAATATGCATTAGATTGTATTGTAGATGTTCCTGAGACTGAGAGTTTTGTGGAACATTTGTGGTTCTTTGAGCTGTTTGACGGATGCTGGGATGAGTGGCAGGAGATATTGGTAGTTTACTGTGACTTGGTTAAGTCCTCGATCATTACAAGTCTAACAAAATGTTTGAATTTATGGCAACAGACTTGCAGTTATGGTAACAGAAAACTCTTGGCTGAAAATTGGCATTTGAGGAGAGGCACCACTAGCTGGAGGAAGCAAATAATTTATACTTTACACTGATCATTAAAACATTGAATATCTGGAAAAGACTAAAAGGTTAAATCCCAAGCAAGCAAGATGTGCATTGTTCTTTTCAAAGTTTTACTTACACCACTTCAGTGCCCTCAAAATAAATGGTATGTAAATGGTGACAGCTCAACTGAGAGAAAAACTGATCACATAGGCAGGGACACACATGTCTCTACTGGGAGGGATGAGAAGTGGGTCCTGAGGAGTTGGGCTGCATACCTGACAGAGGAATGGGTAGCACAAAATGTTCTTTACCCATTTCTCTGTCAGGTATCCACTGTTGACACTTCAATCACCCAGCCCCATGTCCAAGAGGTCATCCAGGAAAAAATACACTCACCGGCCGCTTTAATAGGAACTTGTTCTTGATTCTAAGATTCCTGTTCTTGGCTGGCAGGAGTGGAACTTAATGTGGTCTTCTGGTATTGCAGAAGATGCTTTCCTGCTCACCACAGCTGTGAAGAGTTACTATATCCTTCCTGGCAGCGCAAACCAATCTGGCCTCTCTTATCAAAAAGGCGTTCCCACCCACAGAACTGTCGCTCACTCAATTTATTTTTTTTTTTTTTGCACCATTCTGTGTGAACTCTAGGAGACTGTTGTGTGTAAAAACCCCAGGAGATCAGCAGTTTCTGAAATATTCAAACTATTCCATCTGGTACCAACACCCATGCCACAGTGAAAGTCACAGAGATCACAATTTTTTTCCATTCTGATGTTTGAAGTGAACATTAACTGAAGCGCTTGATTTGTATCTGCAGGATTTTATGCATTGTGCTTCTGTCAAGGTATTGGCCGATTAAATAACTGCATAAAAATGCAGGTGTATGGGTGTACCTAATAAAGTGGCTGGTGAGTTTATCCCTTATGCTTCACAGATACACAATTTAAAAAGAAAAAAAAAAACCTAATGCGCATGAAAAATTATGAATTCAGAATTGTTGTGGCTTACCATAAATTGAATAGGTTGACTAAAAAAGGGGTATACCCCCTACCTTGTATTGAGGAGACATTTTTCCTGCTCTTGGATTTTAAACAATTCACAGTGCTGGATCTCAGGAATGCTGTAGTGTCGAGCACCAGAGCAAGGCAGGTCACAAATACACTGACGTGTGAAGTAGGTGAAAGAAACTACTTATTTAATTATCTTTCAAGGGTGAGGAAATGGGGGTTACCATTAGCAGAGGTGAGGCAGTGAGAGCTGCAGTTATTGCTGTAGGACTGGACCTCAGCTTTGCTGCAGCCGTCACAGTGGTGACGCAGCATCTTAGTGAAATGAAGAATCGCAGGAATGGCTCAGCTGGGCTTCAATCTGCAATGGTTAGAGGAAAAGAAAATTGTGTTAGTTTTTGGCTAGCTTCTCCTCGCCAATCTCTGAGAACATAATTTCTTTTTAATCTCCCCTGGTGTGCTCCAGAGAGAGAGAGGGAACAGCTGCAGCAATCCAGCCAGCCATGTCTTCTTACTGCTCTCCTCTCCCCAGCCATGTGTTCCTTGACTGTCTACAGTGGTACTGAGCTGGATCTGTCTGTTCAGCACCACTGTGTGTGTTTGGGGAGATGCAATCTGCCACTTGTGATAGGGCTGGAATCGCTTGTTGTCATTCCCAGCTAGACATACAGCCATTTGACTATCTCAAAACTGCTTTTACTGCCCTATTTGTCAATTGGCAGTTTCTTGGGATGCTACAGGGAAATTAGACCATAAGGTGAACCCCGTTTTCATTTTAGGTTGCTCCGATGTCTCATGCTCTTTAGCTGATAAAAAGGACCAAGTTATGTTACACTTATAGCAAAATTTCCGCGTCACAGAATCGCACTCGTTTTTTAAATCGAGACATTTTCTGAAGAACTATTTTCCTCAGAGCAGAATGCGATTTTGACGTCACGAGACACCACGTGACCACGCTAAACCAATTGTGTAGCCGATTTACGACAACAAACTGGAAAAATGACAGCCTGCTTGTTGTTGTCACATGTAACCAACATAAAGGAATCTCCCAAAATATCCTTCTAAAGTGGGCCAAATTGATTCTTAACAGTGCTTTATTTATAGCACGAAGAACATTGATGCAAGTGGATGATAAAGGCAGACATTTCATGTTGTCATTTTGATCAATAAATGGAAACAATTTAATTATCAGTGATAACCATTCATGTATTTCTAAAGTGGGCTAAATGGATTCCAAACAGTGCTTTATTTATAGCACAAAGAACAATGATGCAAGCGGGTGATAAGGTAGACCTTTTCATGTCGTCATTTTTATCAATAAATGGAAATAATTCTAATTATCAATGATAAGGAACATTCAGGTATTCATTTGTTCATTTATTCACTCACAACTATATACAACACATAAAAACAATCATAACAAGTATACATTGACTGGCATAAACTTATATACATATATAAATAAACATCATAATAAAATGAATGATGATGATATCAATGGAATAGAATAGAGGTAAAAACCACATGACATGCTATTCCTCACTGTCAGTGTCAGGGCAGTTATCATCTCCTTTCTCTTCTGTTTCCTTTGTGTTCAAACAGCTGGAACACCTGCACAAGTCTGTACAACAGAGTCCTGCAGAGAAACAGGAGCATCTGTTTGTCTCACAGGCACTCCCTCTGCAACCACAGTGTATCACATGCAGAACAGTGTCAGGGGCTGGATTTCTTGTCATCCATGTCACTTGTAGATTTCCATCTTCCAGATGCCAACCATATCCAGCGGGAGATGGCGTGCCAATGTTTTGTTTCACACATGACCTCATGATTGCAGCCTGATAATTTGCCCTTTTGCAGTGCTGGTGGAGGGCATCACTCCAGAGCCACACAGTCTTTATCCTTGATGTGAACGAGAATGCTATGGTCGTCCTTTACTTCAGCAGCTTCCTGCAACTTGCCTTGTACAAAAGAAAATAAAAAAGGATGGATAGATAGGCAGACAAACAGTCAGACTTCATTTTTCCTGGTGGACTGGTATTCAGTGGCATATTAACATCAAAGCACACAGACATACTATGACATCCATACAAACACACACTACCCTATTAAAGTCAAAGTGTACTTTATTGTCAAAAATCTTTGCAACAGGCATTAAGACAGAAGGGGGGGGGGGGGGGCAGTCCTTAACTCAAACACTGCATTTTGGTCATTTATGGTATTGGAATATTATAGGCATGGGGAAGTTATGTATTGGAATGTTATTTTACTCACACCCACACACATACACAACACATTATAGTTCACACACACACACCAGCAAAAGTACAACCAATAGACATCTTTCCATATTCATACAGCCATCCATACATCTGTACGTCAATGTACTATAAATCCACACATACATTCAAATTAGACAAATGCAAGGAGATTTTGTGCAGTCAGTACCAGTGTAGTCATTCAACTACTCTCTGTGTGTGTGTGTGTGTGTGTGTGTGTGTGTGTGTGTGTGTGTGCTGGGGGATGGGATGCATTTGCATAGACTACCTACTGTGTAGTGGGGGATGAGGGTGAGATGCCTTTTAGCTTACCTGCGGTTAAAGTCTGTGTCTTTGACAAAGCTTCTTTTTGTCATCTGCCAGCCTTGACGACATATTTGCAGGTTTTCTTGCATATTATACAGATGGCAGGAAGGACGGGGCCAGAGCTCGAGATGGGCAGGCTTGATCTGGAACGAAGTTTCCTTGTCGGAGTCGTGCCAGTCACTGTTGCAGGGATAGCCTCGCTGGTCTGGGGGTCTTGTTTATCATCTCCCCGCTCTTTCTGTCGCACGAGACGCCTTTTTGCTCTTTCAATTTCGCGCTTGTCAATGAACCTCCGGTAACATGTGGGATGGAAAGCCGCATCTTCGGGAATTTTATTAAAATCCAAGTCAAGACAGTGTATGCAATGTTCGGATACGTCTCTGCACTCACCCCTCAACTCCAGCCACTGCCGAAGGCTGTTTCGGTAAGTATTCCATCGTATGCTGGTGAAATTCTGTGTTTTTTCATGTTTCACAGAAGATATGTGCATATAACAAGCCTTACGTGTCGAAGATTTAGTTTTTTCAACAGTTTCGGACGAGTTTTCTTCTTCTTCGGTACTGCTGGATGATAGCACTGCTACTCCGGTGGCTGCCATGCTGCTTCTGTTTACCAAACACAGCTGGGAGCTACCAGCTACCCGATTCGTCCAGTCTGATGACGTTTCAACCGTGGCACCTCTCGCGAGCCAAAGTGTTATTACGCCTGCCGAATATGTACATACGCCTTGGAGATACTAGTTCTTCATTAAATGTTGCAATTTAAGAAATGAGTGTGATTCTGTGACGCGAACTTTTTGTTGTAATCTTACCACAACTCATTCTTTTTTATGAACTGAAGCGTGTGCGGTTCGGAGAGGTCGGAGCGGGATCCCTTTTCGGAAGGACTTTTCGAGGTTCACCTTACGGCCTAAATACCAACCCTCCAGTTGTGTGTATATATATCTTCAAGAGGTTATTGCGTTTCTTGATGACTTGATCATATATTCCAACACACTTGCAAAAGATAAGGAAAGGTTGAGGAGAGGAGAGTGCTGAACAGGATTGCTGATTTTGCGTTTTCTCCATCTAAATGCATTTTTTTCCAAAGCTCTGTGAATGACCCTGATCATGTTATATCAGCTGTTGGAATTCAACCAGATTCAGAAAAAAGTCTCTGCTGTTAAGAATTGGCCTGTACCAAAAACAGTAAGAGAATTATGATTATTACTTAATTAGTACTTATGATTACTTTTAGTTAATCAAGATGTCCCAATCAATTCTTCATTGCCATCAGACTGCTAAGACAGTGGCTGCAGTATTTCATTAAAATAATGGTCCCCCCATAGAGGAAGACTCAGACATGCTTATATCTTTGCCTCTGAAAATGCAGAAAAAAGGGGGGCAGTGGATCAGTGAATGAACATGCTTATTTTATTTTAGGTTTTCAGAAACACAGTTTTTTAAATAATTAGTAATATTATTGTTTGCTTGGTCAGTGATCAAAACAAGGTGGTAAATTTGTTATTTTCAAATGTATTAATTAATTATAAGAATACATTCTAATTAAAAAATTTAAATAGAATTAGATAGTATACCTCTTTCAGACCCTGAAAGTATCCCCCGCCGCCACACACACACATGCACACACACATGCGCACACACACACACACACACACACACACACACACACACACACACACACACACCACAAAGAGCTCACTGTGGGAGTAGTACACTCACTGGCCACTTTATTAGGCATTGTAAAGTGGCTGGTGAGTGTATTTGATTAATATATGATAGCACAGGCTAGTAATACTTACAGACAGCACCTTATGTTAGCAAAATCAGCTGGCAAGTCACACCTTGTAGGCTCCTTAAAAGAGATATGAGAATCCAGTTAGATACACTGGGGGAAAAGCAGACACGTTTCCACTGCTAAGGTCATGTTTACTATTACTAAAGTCTATAGTCAGCAACAAAATGTCTTAGGAAAACAAGACAGAATTTTGGATTTGTTTGACAGACACTTTTAGTCAACTGTACTGCGACTTCAATATATCTTCAATAGGGCAATATTTTCCCAGCTGCCACCTCTATTCAAATTAGTTAATTGGTAGAACACATTTCTCTACATTCAACGAATGATCTGCTCATTAGCATCCTTCATGCGATGGAGCCACCGGAACTGGGCCATTGGAACAAAGGGTAAAGGGGTGCCCCAGTAGGTAGAATCGGAGAGTGATGACAACTCACTGGAAGACTAGACACCCCTTCTCAATGGTTTATAACTGAAGTACCACACAAGGTGCTCCTTCCCCTTCAACACCAAGGACAAAAAGGCCCCTAGCCCCAGCTATGCTTCAGTCTACAGAACAAAAGGGAGAGAAAAGTAAGAAGAATGCAACAGTGGGCCACCACACAAAACCATTTTTACTTGTCAAAAATCCTGCCCACATTGCTCTGTCCACTGGACTAGATCTGGCACTCCCTTTTTAGTGAGGTCATTCAACAAAATGGTAACATCCAAATTTGGCACAAACCAACAACCCCGATGCCAAAAAAGTTGGGACAAAGTACAAATTGTAAATAAAAACGGAATGCAATAATTTACAAATCTCAAAAACTGATATTGTGTTCACAATAGAACATAGACAACATATCAAATGTCGAAAGTGAGACATTTTGAAATTTCATGACAAATATTGGCTCATTTGAAATTTCATGACAGCAACACATCTCAAAAAAGTTGGGACGGGGCAATAAGAGGCTGGAAAAGTTAAAGGTGTAAAAAAGCAACAGCTGGAGGACCAAATTGCAAGTCATTAGGTCAACTGGCAATAGGTCATTAACATGACTGGGTATAAATAGAGCATCTTGGAGTGGCAGCGGCTCTCAGAAGTAAAGATTGGAAGAGGATCACCAATCCCTCTAATTCTGTGCCGACAAATAGTGGAGCAATATCAGAAAGGAGTTCAACAGTGTAAAATTGCAAAGAGGTTGAACATATCATCATCTACAGTGCACAATATCATCAAAAGATTCAGAGAATCTGGAAGAATCTCTGTGCGTAAGGGTCAAGGCCGGAAAACCATACTGGGTGCCCGTGATCTTCTGGCCCTTAGACGGCACTGCATCACATACAGGCATGCTTCTGTATTGGAAATCACAAAATGGGCTCAGGAATATTTCCAGAGAACATTATCTGTGAACACAATTCACCGTGCCATCCGCCGTTGCCAGCTAAAACTCTATAGTTCAAAAAAGAAGCCGTATCTAAATATGATCCAGAAGCGCAGACGTCTTCTCTGGGCCAAGGCTCATTTAAAATGGACTGTGGCAAAGTGGAAAACTGTTCTGTGGTCAGACGAATCAAAATTTGAAGTTCTTTATGGAAATCAGGGACGCCGTGTCATTCGGACTAAAGAGGAGAAGGACGACCCAAGTTGTTATCAGCGCTCAGTTCAGAAGCCTGCATCTCTGATGGTATGGGGTTGCATTAGTGCGTGTGGCATGGGCAGCTTACACATCTGGAGAGACACCATCAATGCTGAAAGGTATATCCAGGTTCTAGAGCAACATATGCTCCCATCCAGACGACGTCTCTTTCAGGGAAGACCTTGCATTTTCCAACATGACAATGCCAAACCACACACTGCATCAATTACAGCATCACGGCTGAGTAGAAGAAGGGTCCGGGTACTGAACTGGCCAGCCTGCAGTCCAGATCTTTCACCCATAGAAAACATTTGGCGCATCATAAAACGGAAGATACGACAAAAAAGACCTAAGACAGTTGAGCAACTAGAATCCTACATTAGACAAGAATGGGTTAACATTCCTATGCCTAAACTTGAGCAACTTGTCTCCTCAGTCCCCAGACGTTTACAGACTGTTGTAAAGAGAAAAGGGGATGTCTCACAGTGGTAAACATGGCCTTGTCCCAACTTTTTTGAGATGTGTTGTTGTCATGAAATTTAAAATCACTTAATTTTTCTCTTTAAATGATACATTTTCTCAGTTTAAACATTTGATATGTCATCTATGTTCTATTCTGAATAAAATATGGAATTTTGAAACTTCCACATCATTGCATTCCGTTTTTATTTACAATTTGTACTTTGTCCCAACGTTTTTGGAATTGGGGTTGTATGATAATGGCCTTCTTTGGATTTGCTGTGTGTCCTGCCCTTCTCAAAGATCTCAGAACAGCTCTCAGAAGTTGTAAAAGTTGCTGCTAAACATTACTATAGACAATTATGTCACATAAATAAGCAGTGGTATATGCATTGTGCAGGTGAAGTGTTCTGTCCATAAGATGTTGAAACAATGCTGGGGCTCCAAACAAACCAAATGTAAGAGTGACAAATTGGTGTAACCCAAGTGGAGTGGAAAAGGGCTTTCTTTTTTCTTGGGATATTGGAGTCAAGGGAATCTGCCAATGCCCCTTGGCTAAATCCAGTGTCAAACAACCAAGAACCAAAGGTTCTTCCTATGTGGAGAGAAAGAGGCCTGGGGGAGACTTGAGACAAGGTTTTGGCACATCGGTCACAGAGAGCTCTAACTAAAGGAGGAAAAGAGACACACAGAGGAAAAAAGCAGTGATTTGCCACCGTGGATGCCATCAGGTGATCCTCCGCTAGCTGGATGGCTTCATCCAGGGCCGCTGATTGGTGATACTGAACCCACTTTGCTGTTCCTGCTGGGAGCTAAGCTCTGCTCCAGCACCACAAAAATTCCTTTAGCATCCCACTCCTCAGCCAGCATCCCCTGGCTACAGGAGTCCCTGAGTTGCTTTGCAAAAATGAACAGATAGCCGAGCTTCAGGACCCAGAAGCATTGTCGATGTTCCTGACACTCCAGCTACATATGTGGCATACTGTGTCAGTGGAGGACATCTTTATGAGTGCTGGAGCTGCAGCTGGAGGCATGCTTGGGTTCTACAACATCTGGAGCACCCATCAGTTCTTAGCCTGCTCCAACACTCATAGTGATTACCTCAAATCACTGCTGGCATTCACAGTACAGGTCAAGGAGAGTCTGATGTTGCTTTTGGTTGAGGATTACAAGGGACTTAAAGTTTCAAAGTGGAGAAGTTTCCATGATGGTGTTACCTCTTCCCAGGTTTGGGTACCACTGTAGTACTGGTGTGTGGGTGGGAAAGAGTAAGGTGAAAGTTCAGCAGAGCTCTAGACTCGCAGTTATCTTTCACTGTGCTTTTCAGCACACTTTCAAAAACTCAATACATTCAAACCAACAGAAAACGGGCCGTCACTTATGGCTTTTGCCCCATTCGATTTCAAAGTTCAAGCTCCGTGCATGTATGTGTCTGTGTTGCAAGCTCCACGCTATGCCCCTCTCTCTCTCTCTCTCTCTCTCTATCTCTCTCTCTGGTTATGGAAGTGTCTAAAAACACAAAGAAACACACATAAATGGACTGCCAATAATAAGACACAGGTCAGAATCATCATCACCTGCCAAATCAACCTGCATCCTCTCCATTAGAAGCTGACACTCAACCCTACTGGTTGAGTTGTGAGAGATGTTGGGAGTAGAAGTTCAAGGCCTCACCATGAACATCTTGTAAAATATTATGTAGTCTAAAGAGATATTCTAAAGCCATCTTGTTGCTGTTCTTGTGGGTCTCCAAGAGCTGAATTTACAACTCTGCACCTACGATAACATTACCAGAGACATGCTCTAATTTCTGAAGATAAGCTTTAGGAAGAGCGCTTTCATCAATACACAAGGTCAAATTTAAGGAGAAAGCAAACTGTATAATATTACTACCACTGTCTTACTGAAATACTGGGGTCACTGAGCATTTGCCTATTAATCGAACAGCAGATGGAGGTTTCAGTGAATTGCCAGAAAACAACAAAGTATTTTCAGGATCTGACAAAAATATACTTGCACTCAAAATTCTACTTATTTATTAATTATGAACTGGAGCATACTTATAAATAAATTAATTAAATTTGAGAATAATAAATGTAATACCTTGTTTTCTTAATTAACAAGCAAACAAAAATATTACAACTGTATTTAATAAACACATTCAACAAAAATCTAAATCCCTTTCCCAAAAATGTAGCTTGGCTAAGAATTTACAACATCTGGCTGAGCAGCACCCTTGCTTTCAGTGCAACAATGTTCAAATGTTGCAATCAGAAAGCAAAAAATAACATATTCACAAAAAAGTGTTGTAAGCATTAAGAGATCTGTAGTCTTCCCTACATTTGTCTACAGTATAAATGCTCTGAGGTTCGGATAAGGATTCAGATACAGCACCGAAATGGATACTTATGAGTGCGCAGTCAACACTTCAAACTGGAGGATGATGAAGGAGATTTGAAAGCAGAGTGTGTGGCAGCGGGGGTGTGGCCAAGCGTCAGTTTGTGAATGGAGGGTGGGCTCGGGGAAGGTAAGTGGCTAAGTCACGTTCCCCTGGACATGCTATGGGAAAATTGGGAGGAGGGACCTTCGCCTAGCAAAAAGGAAATCCAGTATGTTCTTGACCTGCGCGCAAAACTCCACACCCTCATGCACCTAACCCAGGAGAATTTGCAGCAGGCACAAGAACGTCGAATCTGGCTGTATGACAGGGGCACATGCCTTAGAGAGTTCACACCATGAGACAAAGTGCTCATATTATTGCTTAAGTCAAGCTCCAAATTAGTCGCCAAGTGGCAAGGGCCCTTCGAGGTCGCACAGCAAGATGGGGACGTCGACTATGAAGTGAGGTGAAGGGAGTGGGGTGGGACATTGCAAATCTACCACCTCAACCTTTTAAAATGCTGGAATGAGGAGGTCCCCATGGCGTTGGTGTCGGTAGTCCCGGAGAAGGCAGAGCTGGGGCTGGAGGTGAAAAAGATAACATCTCGGACCACTCTGGTCCCTTGTGGAGACCACCTCTCACCGGCCCAACTCACGGAAGTGGCCAAGTTGCAAAAGGAATTTTCAGATGTGTTCTCGCCCCTTCCTGATTGTACCCACTTCATAGAACACCACATCGAAATGCCCCCGGGGGTGGTAGTTCATAGCCGCCCTTACTGCTTGCCCGAACACAAGAAAAAGGTGGTTCAGGACGAACTCAAGGCCATGCTCGAAATGGGCATAATCGAGGAGTCCCGCAGTGACTGGAGCAGCCCAGTGGTCCTGGTTCCCAAGATCGACTGGTCGGTCCGGATCTGTGTGGACTATAGAAAGGTCAACGCAGTGTCTAAATTTGATGCATACCCACTGAAGACAAGAAGAAACCTTTATTTGTCACATGCACACTTCAAGCACAGTGAAATTCATCCTCTGCATTTAACCCATCTGAAGCAGTGAACACACACACACACACACACACACACAGAGCAGTGGGCAGCCACATTAGAGCGCCCGGGGAGCAATCAGGGGTTAGGTACCTTGCTCAAGGGCACTTCAGCCCAAGACCACTCCATGTTAACCTAACTGCATGTCTTTGGACTGTGGGGGAAACTGGAGCACCCGGAGGAAACCCACGCAGACACGGGGAGGACATGCAAACTCCACACAGAAAGGCCCTCGCCGGCCATTGGGTTCCAACCCAGAACCTTCTTGCTGTGAGGCGACCATGCTAACCACTACACCACAATGCCTCGCATTGATGAGTTGCTTGATCGGTTAGGCGCTGCTTGCTTTTATTTGACACTGGACCTAACAAAGTGATATTGGCAGATCCCCTTGACTCCCCTATCCCAAGAGAAAATGGCCTTTTCCACACCATTTGGATTACACCAAATTTGTCACGCTCCCTTTTGGGTTATTTGGGGTGCCTGCTACGTTCCAGCGGCTTATGGACATACTCCTCTGTCCTCACACTGCCTACGTGGCCACATATCTGGATGATATAATAATCTACACCCATGATTGGCCTCGGCACTTGGAACACCTGAGGGCCGTTCTAAAGTCGCTGAGGCGTGCGGGCCTCACAGCTAACCCGAAAAAGTGTGCAATTGGGTGGGTGGAAGTAAGGTATCTGGGGTTCCACTTGGGTCATGGGCAGGTGTGTCCCCAAATTAACAAGACTGCAGTGATTGTGGCCTGTCCAAGGCCCAAGACCAAAAAGGAGGTGAGATGGTTCCTGGGGCAGGCTGGCTATTATCGTAGGTTTCTACCTAATTATTAGGACGTCACCAGCCCGCTAACCGATCTCACTAAAAAGGGGGCTCCAGATCCGGTCCAGTGGACAGAGCAGTGCCAACAGGCCTTCTCTGAGATAAAAGCTGCACTGTGTGGGGGGCCACTTTTACACTCCCTTGACTTTTCTCTCCCCTTTATTTTATAGACTGATGCATCGGACAGAGAGCTGGGGGCCGTTTTGTCCCAGAAGGTGGAGGGTGAGGAGCGCCCCGTGCTGTACATCAGCCGGAAACTCTTGATGCATGAAAGCAAATACAGCACGATAGAGAAGGAGTGTCTTGCCATCAAGCGGATGGTCCTCGCCCTCCAATACTACCTGCTGGGGTGCCCTTTCACTCTCTGTTCGGACCACATGCCCATCCAGTGGCTCCACCGCATGAAGGATGCCAATGCGTGGATCACCCGTTGGTATCTCGCTCTCCAGCCATTTAAGTTCGAGGTGATCCACAGGCCGGTGGCACAGATGGTGGTGGCAGACTTAATTAATTAATTAATTAACTCATTCATTCATTCATTCATTCATTCATTAACCCATCATCCATTTCCTTATTTCTGACATTTCCCCCATTCTAATGTTTTATGTTAATATCAGCTGAAGTTATTGACATCTTGTACCTGCATAATTTTTAGCATTGCACTATTGCCACATGATGGGGTAATACTGTATACAATACTGTGGAGAAGTCTTAGGCACCCTATTTTTTAATACTTTTTTTTTTACTTGAATGGCTTTTTATGATTTCTGCATTGTGTAGTCAGTGTAAAAAAATAGATTTTCAAACAATATGCTTCCAACATGGGGTGGCACGATGGTGTAGAGGTTAGCGCCGTCGCCTCACAGCAAAAAGGTTCTGGGTTCGAGCCCAGTGGCCGATAAGAGCCTTTCTGTGTGGAGTTTGCATGTTCTCTTTGTGTCTGTGTGGGTTTCCTCCGGGTGCTCTGGTTTCCCCCACAGTCCAAAGACATGCAGGTTAGGCTCGAAATTGACCATAGGTGTGAATGGTTGTTTGTGTCAGCCCAGCAATGACCTGGCGACTTGTCCAGGGTGTACCCTGCCTCTCGCCCATAGTCAGCTGGGATAGGCTCCAGCTTGCCTGCGACCCTGTACAGGATAAAGTGGCTAAAGATAATGGATGGATGGATGGATGGATGGATGGATGGATGATGTTTCCAACACACATGATACACAGGGTGTTTCAAAAAATGTGATATTATTTGAGATATAAATATCCCAGAAACTACATAGTCTAGGCAAATGAAACTGAACAGCCTTAATGCTGAGCAATATAAGATTTATGCCTCAAAATTTGAATGAGAAATTCAAAGGTATGTAAATTCCATGAATGATTTTACAAATTTTCAATATTTGCGAACCTGTTTGACTGTCTCTTCCGATGCTGGTGGTCATCCAGGTCCTTTTGCCCTGCACAGACAGCCTTCCTCTTTGAACTTTTTGTGCCGTGTTCAAATCTACAGTGGTGCTTGAAAGTTTGTGAGCCCTTTAGAATTTTCTATATTTTTGCATAAATAAGACCTAAAAAATAATCAGATTTTCATACAAGTCCTAAAAGTAGATAAAGAGAAGCCAGTTAAACAAATGAGACAAAAATATTGTACTTGGTCATTTATTTATTAAGGAAAATGATCCAATATTTCATATTTGTGAGTAGCAAGAGTATGTGAACCTTTGCTTTCAGTATCTGGTGTGACCCCCTTGTGTAGCAATAACTGCAACTAAACATTTCCGGTAACTGTTGATCAGTCCTGCACACCGGCTTGGAGGAATTTTATTCCATTCCTCTGTACAGAACAGCTTCAACTCTGGGAAGTTGGTGGGTTTCCTCACATGAACTGCTCGCTTCAGGTACTTCCACAACATTTCGATTGGATTAAGGGTCAGGACTTTGACTTGGCCATTCCAAAACATTAACTTTATTCTTCTTTAACCATTCTTTGGTAGAACGACTTGTGTGCTTAGTGTCGTCATCTTGCTGCATGACCCACCTTCTCTTGAGATTCAGTTCATGGACAGATGTCCTGACATTTTCCTTTAGAATTCGCTGGTATAATTCAGAATTCATTGTTCCATCAATGATGGCAAGCCTTCCTGGCCCAGATGCAGCAAAACAGGCCCAAACCATGATACTACCATCACCATGTTTCACAGATGGGATAAGGTTCTTATGCTGGAATGCAGTGGTTTCCTTTCTCCAAACATGATGTTTCTCATTTAAACCAAAAAGTTCTATTTTGGTCTCATCCATCCACAAAACATTTTTCCAGTAGCCTCCTGGCTTGTCCATGTGATCTTTAGCAAACTGCAGACGAGCAGCAATGTTCTTTTTGGAGAGCAGTGGCTTTCTCCTTGCAACCCTGCCATGCACACCACTGTTGCTCAGTGTTCTCCTGATGGTGGACTCATGAACATGAACATTAGCCAATGTGAGAGAGGCCTTCAGTTGCTTATAAGTTACCCTGGGGCCCTTTGTCACCTTGCCGACTATTACACGCCTTGCTCTTGGAGTGATCTTTGTTGGTCGACCACTCCTGGGGAGGGTAACAATGGTCTTGATTTTCCTCCATTTGTACACAATCTGTCTGACTGTGGATTGGTGGAGTTCAAACTCTTTAGAGACAGTTTTGTAACCTTTTCCAGCCTGATGAGCATCAACAACACTTTTTCTGAGGTCCTCAGAAATCTCCTTTGTTCTTGCCATGATACACTTCCACAGTGTTGTGAAGATCAGACTTTGTTAGATCCCTGTTCTTTAAATAAACAGGGTGCCCACTCACACCTGATTGTCATCCCATTGATTGAAAACACCTGACTCTAATTTCACCTTCAAATTAACTGCTAATCCTAGAGGTTCACATACTTTTGCCACTCACAGATATATAATATTGGATCATTTTCCTTAATAAATAAATGACCAAGTATAGTAATTTTGTCTCATTTGTTTAACTGGGTTCTCTTTATCTACTTTTAGGACTTGTGTGAAAACCTGATGATGTTTTAGGTCATATTTATGAATGAATGAATGAATGAATGAATGAATTTATTTATTTATTTTCGAACATGCATAAAAAATGTAACTATTTGTACATACAAAAGAAAGAAAATGAGAAATTAAAAAAAATAAAATCAAAAAGAGCTAAAACATTACAAAACACCGCACATTGTTCGAAAAAGGAGTGGGAAGAAGTACAATACTTTTGTAATTTCCCACCCCTTTTTAACTACCCCGAAATCCTAACTACATTAATACACCTATATAAATATATACCATATATACACTTCATGATTATCTATATATATATATATATATATATATATATATTTACAAAAATAAATATATACTACATACCATATATACACTTCATAAATATCGATATAAATATATAACTACAAAAATATATACACTTTATCTATATGAATATATAATTACAAAAATATATACTACATACATATCCCTGTAAATATAAATATATAAACTATCCCCATAAATAAATATATACCATATATACCATATACTAAGTTAGTTCTAATATAACAATCAACCCTATTCTATTTATAGATTTATCCCTCATCATCCTCCGTTAGCATACTTCCTCTTCCATGTACTTGTTTAAAAATATTTTTTGTACCTTTTTTAAACAGATTTATATTTGCACTTTGTTTTATTTCTGTCTCCAGTCTGTTCCATAAAGTCACCCCACAGCTCGACACAGCTTTTCATATTTGTTCGAACCTTTGTTTTTTTTAAATTTAGGTCTCCCCTTAGATTATATCCCCCCTCTCTTTCACTAAACATTCCTTGTATATTTTTTGGCAATAGATAATTTCTCACTTTGTACATTATTTGTGCTGTTCTGAATTTGACCAGATCCATAAATTTCAACATGTGTGATTTTATGAATAGTGGGTTTGTGTGATCTCTGTATCCTGTTTTGTTTATTGTCCTTATTGTTCTTTTCTGTATTGTACATATCGGCTGCAGGGTGGTTTTGTAGGTGTTTCCCCAGACTTCGACACAGTAAGTCAGATATGGCAAAAATAACAAGTAATATAGAGTACGCAAAGATTTGCAATCAAGAATGTTTTGTTTTCCACAGAATTGCCGAGCACTTTGCCAGTTTTGCTCGTATGTATCCTACATGAGGTTTCCAGCAGACTTTATGATCCAAAATCACACCAAGAAATTTAATTTCCTGTACTATTTCTATCTTAGTATTGTCTATTATCAATTCTACATTATAATCTATTTTGAGTCTCCCAAACAACATGATCTTTGTTTTGCTTAGATTTAATGATAATTTATTTTTGTCAAACCATAGTTTTAGTTTATTTATTTCAGTTGTGATTGTCTCCAAAGTCTGCTGCAAATTCTCACTGGAACAAAAAATATTGGTGTCGTCTGCAAACAAAACAAATTTCAGTACTTGCGAAACTCTACATATGTCATTGATATATAATATGAATAATTTCGGACCTAATATTGACCCCCTGTGATACCCCGCATGTAATGTTCATGAAATCAGATTTATGGTCACCTATCTGCACAAACTGTTGCCTGTTTCTTAGATAGCTCGACAGCCAGCTCCACCCAACTCCCCTAACACCACACTTTTCTAGTTTACTTAATAATATACTGTGATCAATGGTATCGAATGCTTCTTTTAGGTCCACAAACACTCCAATTGCTATTTTTTTTATTGTCTATACAGTTTGTGATTTCCTCTATTAGTTCCATTAGTGCCATCAATGTTGATCTGTCCATTCTGAATCCATATTGACTGTCTGTAAGGAGGTTGTGTTTTTCAATGAATTTGTCCACTCAGTCTGAAAAAAGTTTTTCGAGTATTTTGGAGAATTGGGGGAGTAAAGAAACAGGCCTGTAGTTTGTGAAATGGTGTCTATCTCTGGTTTTAAACAATGGTATCACTTTTGCAATTTTCATTTTGTCTGGAAATGTACCTGATTGAAAAGATAAATTGCAGATGTGGGTGAGTGGTTTCACAATTCCCTCAATAACTGTCTTTACTGTTGACATGTCTATATCATTCCAGTCTGCAGAGGTTTTCTTTTTACATTTTCTTACAATTTGCATAATTTCTTCATCATCAGTTGCAGTTAGAAAAATTGTACTTGGATTTCTGTCCCCCATATCGTCTATGTCCCCACATTGTGTTGTCTTGGATTCCTTTATTTTTGCTGCTAAATCTGGTCCCACATTTACAAAGAATTGGTTAAAACCATTTACCACATCCTCCATATTATTTATGGTCTTGTCATTTTCAGTGTAGTACTCCGGGTAATTTGTAGTTTTGGATCCATTTCTCACAATGCCATTTAGTACAGTCCATATATCTTTAATATTGTTTTTATTTTTCTCCAATAATTTATTATAATAGTCTTTCTTACATATCCTCATAATATTAGTTAATTTATTTTTTTTTATATTTTCCCTCTGCCTCTATAGTTTGATGCTTTAAGAATTGTCTGTATAATATATTTTTCTTTTTGCAGGCATTTTGTAGCCCCTTGGTGACCCACGGACTATTTGTATATTTATGTATATTACTGTATTTCTTTATAGGACAATTTTTAGTTCATTGAATATTATTAAAAATTCCTCATATGCTTTATCAACATCTTTTTCTTTATAAACCACATTCCAGTCCTGTATCATTAAGTCATTTTTTAGTGCAATCATGGTTTCTTCAGTTTTCACTCTTATATATTTATAATTTTTAGTATCCTTTTTCTTGCTATAATTACAGTAATATACATTAAAAATAGGTAAGTGGTCACTGATGTCTGTTAATAGTAGTCCACTCTCTGTATTATTTTCCAGGATATTAGTAAATATATTATCTATTAAAGTGGCACTGTGAGAAGTGATCCTGCTTGGTCTGGTAATACAACCCTGATTCCAAAAAAGTTGGGACAAAGTACAAATTGTAAATAAAAACGGAATGCAATGATGTGGAAGTTTCAAAATTCCATATTTTATTCAGAATAGAACATAGATGACATATCAAATGTTTAAACTGAGAAAATGTATCATTTAAAGAGAAAAATTAGGTGATTTTAAATTTCATGACAACAACACATCTCAAAAAAGTTGGGACAAGGCCATGTTTACCACTGTGAGACATCCCCTTTTCTCTTTACAACAGTCTGTAAACATCTGGGGACTGAGGAGACAAATTGCTCAAGTTTAGGGATAGGAATGTTAACCCATTCTTGTCTAATGTAGGATTCTAGTTGCTCAACTGTCTTAGGTCTTTTTTGTCGTATCTTCCATTTTATGATGTGCCAAATGTTTTCTATGGGTGAAAGATCTGGACTGCAGGCTGGCCAGTTCAGTACCCGGACCCTTCTTCTACGCAGCCATGATGCTGTAATTGATGCAGTATGTGGTTTGGCATTGTCATGTTGGAAAATGCAAGGTCTTCCCTGAAAGAGACGTCGTCTGGATGGGATTCAGAATGCTGTGTTGCTCTAGAACCTGGATATACCTTTCAGCATTGATGGTGTCTTTCTAGATGTGTAAGCTGCCCATGCCACACGCACTAATGCAACCCCATACCATCAGAGATGCAGGCTTCTGAACTGAGCGCTGATAACTCGGGTTGTCCTTCTTCTCTTTAGTCCGAATGACACGGCGTCCCTGATTTCCATAAAGAACTTCAAATTTTGATTCGTCTGACCACAGAACAGTTTTCCACTTTGCCACAGTCCATTTTAAATGAGCCTTGGCCCAGAGAAGACGTCTGTGCTTCTGGATTATGTTTAGATACGGCTTCTTCTTTGAACTATAGAGTTTTAGCTGGCAACGGCGGATGGCACGGTGAATTGTGTTCACAGATAATGTTCTCTGGAAATATTCCTGAGCCCATTTTGTGATTTCCAATACAGAAGCATGCCTGTATGTAATGCAGTGCCGTCTAAGGGCCAGAAGATCACGGGCACCCAGTATGGTTTTCCGGCCTTGACCCTTACGCACAGAGATTCTTCCAGATTCTCTGAATCTTTTGATGATATTATGCACTGTAGATGATGATGATGATGATGATGATGATATGTTCAAACTCTTTGCAATTTTACACTGTCGAACTCCTTTCTGATATTGCTCCACTATTTGTCGGCGCAGAATTTGGGGGATTGGTGACCCTCTTCCCATCTTTACTTCTGAGAGCCGCTGCCACTCCAAGATGCTCTTTTTATACCCAGTCATGTTAATGGCCTATTGCCAATTGACCTAATGACTTGCAATTTGGTCCTCCAGCTGTTCCTTTTTTGTACCTTTAACTTTTCCAGCCCCCGGGGCCGGCGAGGGCCTTTCTGTGTGGAGTTTGCATGTTCTCCCCGTGTCTGCGTGGGTTTCCTCCGGGTGCTCCGGTTTCCCCCACAGTCCAAAGACATGCAGGCTAGGTTAACTGGTGACTCTAAAATTGACCGTAGGTGTGAGTGTGAATGGTTGTCTATGTGTCAGCCCTATGATGACCTGGCGACTTGTCCAGGGTGTACCCCGCCTTTCGCCCATAGTCAGCTGGGATAGGCTCCAGCTTGCCTGCGACCCTGTAGAAGGATAAAGCGGCTAGAGATAATGAGATGAGATGAGAACTTTTCCAGCCTCTTATTGCCCCGTCCCAACTTTTTTGAGATGTGTTGCTGTCATGAAATTTCAAATTAGTCAATATTTGGCATGAAATTTCAAAATGTCTCACTTTCGACATTTGATATGTTGTCTATGTTCTATTGTGAATACAATATCAGTTTTTGAGATTTGTAAATGATTGCATTGCGTTTTTATTTGCAATTTGTACTTTGTCCCAACTTTTTTGGAATCAGGGTTGTAGTTGGATACAGCCCCATACTGAGCATTAAGTTAATGAACTCTTCTGTCATTTTATATTTCTTATGATTTAAGAGGTCGATGTTAAAATCACCACAGATGTACATGACCTTCTGTGTTGATTTTATGAACATACTTTCCATCCAATTTATGTAGAAATATAGAAAATTCTAAAGGGTTCACAAATTTTCAAGCACCACTGTACATTGCAGTTGGTGCATTTTTCGAGAATTCTCTCATAAATGCACGCTGCACAGTCTTGTTCGACTGTGTTCGAGCGTACTCTAACACACAAAATGCCTTTTCTTTTCCAGTGAATGGCATTTCTATACCTAAAAAGATAAAAACAAAAATAGCATTAAACATAAAATTTTGACCTGTTTCCACACATGCTGTTAAAGATTGAGGTCAACTGAACGAGAATCGGCAAAGATATTTGTCAGTCCTGCGCGCTGTGGTGCATGCACCTGAAGGCGCGTGCCAGGCTGCGCATATCGAGCGGACTCCAGCACGCGCGCCGTTAATGAGACACACCTGAACTCAATTAAGGAGCTATGTGCACCTATTTAAGGACTGTGCTGATTCACAATCATTGCAAAGTATTACGCTACGTTTGTATGCATTACTAAGCCTTTCTACCTGTGTTTTTAATTTCCTGGTTTCCTGATTCTTGTGCCCGTTCTCGCTTTGCCTCTGATATCCTGTTTGCGCCTCTCCTGACCCTTTGCTTGTTTCACATTATTGATCTAGCCTGCTGTTTTGGATTATTTGCCTGTGTGTATTGTTTCTCACTGTAAATAAAGTCATATTTCTTTCTTACATCCACCTACCTTGCATACGGTATCTGACAGAATACTTCGCCATACAATGGATGTAGCAGAAGCTTTTCAATATGCCATTCCACGCCGCTTCTGGGTCTCTCTGTCTCAGCCCCTCACCTCATAGTTTTGGCTGAAGTCTGACTGGCGTCCCCCAGCATCCTACTTGGAATATATCACCCTAGGGGATTCAGTCTTCATTGTGAATTCTTCTATGAGGACCTCCAAGAGCCTAAGCCACCCGAACCCATCTGGGTAAGCTTCATCCTAATGTTTACTACTGGACAAGCATGCAGATAGTGGATTACCTGATCCAAGTCGAGCACCCATGCCTTCGAAGCTCACGGACTTTCTTTGCCATGCTCAAGTTCATTTTTGAGTCATTGGAAAAGAAGGAATCCCATGAAAATTTTTGGGAAGGGGCAATCATTCCGATGGCCGACTCAGCGGAGGAGGCCGTTGCTCCAGAGTTCCCTCCAGTGGCTGATATAGAGACAGCAGAAGAGGCTGTCTCTCCTGAGTTGGAATCTCAGCCAGAACCAGTACCTGAATTAATGCATTGAACCAGTGTCTGTATCAGAACCCATGCCAATCAGAGCGTGCAATTGCTCATATCCTGTGTGTGTATATATATATATATATATATATATATATATATATATATATATACAACCCCAATTCCAAAAAAGTTGGGATGCTGTGTAAAGCATGAATAAAAACAGAATGAGATAATCTACAAATCATGGAAACTCTATATTTCTTTGAAAATAGTACAAAGACAACATATCAAATGTTGAAACTGAGAAATTTTATTCTTTTTTGAAAAAATATATGCCCATTTTGAATTTGATATCAGCAACAAGTTTCAAAAAAGTTGGGACGGGGCAACAAAAGACTGAAAAAGTTGCATAATGGTAAAAAAAATAAATAAATTGGCAACAGGTAAGTAAGATGATTGGGTATAAAAAGAGCATCCCAGAGAGGCAGAGTCTCTCAGAAGTAAAGATGGGGCGGGGTTCACCGCTCTGTGAAAGACTGCATGGGCAAACAGCGCAACAATTTAAGAATAACGTTCCTCAGTGTTAAACCACAAAGAATTTATGGATCACATCATCTATGGTCCATAATCTCTGTATGCAAGAGACAAGACACTGGATGCCTGTGATCTTCAGGCCCTCAGGAGACACTGCGTTAAAAGCAGACACGTGTCTCTAGTGGAAATCACTGTATGGGCTCAGGAACACTTCAGAAAACCATCATCTGTGAAAACACTTCATTACTGCATCCACAAATGCAAGTTAAAACCAGATATAAACAATATTCAGAAACACCGCCCCCTTCTCTGGGCCCCAGCTCTTTTATGATGGACTGAGGCGAAGTGGAAAACTGTCCCAAGGTCTGACGAATCAAAAGTAGAAATTCTTTTTAGAAATCATGGACACCACGTCCTCCAGGCTAAAGAGGAGAGGGACCATCCGGCTTGTTATCAGTGCACAGTTCAAAAGCAGCATCTGTGATGGTATGAGGGGACATTAGTGCACTTGACATGGCTAGCTTGTACATCTGGGAAGGCATCATTAATGCTGAATGATATAAACACGTTTCAGAGCAATATGCTGCCATCCAGACAAAACCTTTTTCAGGGAAGGCCTTCCTTCTTTCAGCAAGATAACGACAAACTGCTTTCTGCACATATTACAACCGCATGGCTCCGTAGTAAAAGAATCCGGGTGCCAAACTGGCCTGCTGCAGTCCAGACCTGTCTCCCAGTTAAAACATTTGGCGCATTATGAAGTGCAAAATACAGCAAAGGAGACCCCGAAATGTTGAGCAGCTGAAATTGTATATCAGCAAAGAATGGGACAATATTTCTCTTTCAGATCTACAGCAATTGGTCTCCTCAGTTCCCAAATGTTTACAGAGTGTTGTTAAAAGTAGAGGTGATGCAACACAGTGGTAAACTTGCCCCTGTCCCAACTTTTCTGAAATGTGTTGCTGACATCAAATTCAAAATGAGCATATATTTTTCAAAAAACAATAAAATTTCTCTGTTTCAACACTTGATATGTTGTCTTTGTACTATTTTCAATGAACTATAGGGTTTTCACGATTTACAAAAAATTATCGCATTCTGTTTTTATTTACAGTTTACACAGCATCCCAACATTTTTGGAATTGGGGTTGTGTGTGTGTATATACATGTCAGTACAAGAAGTTACATATTATATAACACTTTAAAGAACAAAAAGTATAATGAATACAGAAACACCTAGATCAGCCTTTCTCAACCAGGGTGCCACGGCACCCTGGGGTGCCATCTGGCTTCGTTAGGGGTGCCGTCAAAAAATTATATATTCTAACATTGTAAAAAATAAAATGAATTAAAATTCCAAAAAAATGATAGTTACACTAATGCAGATCATCGCCGCCTCATGCATCATCAAAATTTGTCTCACGGCCCCCTTTCGCATGTCACAACATCACTGCCAGGGTCAGCATATGGTCAGCGTGACTGCGTATATTTTATATGGGGGTGCCTTGAGAATTTGCATACTTCTGAAGGGTGCCGTGACTAAAAAAAAGGTTGAGAAACGCTGAACTAGATGGTCAAAGTTTCCAGAAGATCTCTGGTAGGTTCTAGGTCCTATAATGTGCATGTGCATTCTGTGCTACACACTTCCTGGCTCCTGAGTTGTTTACAACGAGTCTTTTCTTCCACTAGTGTTGGCATTAATTACTAATCTTTTTAATTTTTTTTCTACAGATAATTTTCCAGTATGCTCTTCATTTTTATTGTACTGTCAGTTTCCTTTTTGCACTTTCCCTTTCCTTCTATCTCTTTTTTCAGAAGAACGCCGAGACTGGAAGCTTTCTTTTTCTTTCTCCTCCTGCATAAAGACCACAAGCGGAGGCCATCCACATCGGATCTGCTTTAATATCAACAGACCTTCGATTAAGGTACGTGAATCTTTTCATCATGGCACATCTTCAGCCTGTTCAGTGTGCTGAGTGCAGGATGTTTAGTCATTCTTCCTCTGTCGCTAGCGATAGCTTTATTTGTGATAAGTGCAGATTAGTTAGCTCTCTGACAGAGATTACAGTGTTAGAAGCGCATGTCCAGGCTTTAGAGAAGGTCAGTGAGAATGAGAACAGTGTAGTTTCTGTAGGGGAAAGGCTGGATGCCCTAGATGGAGTTAGTAATCCCCCAGCTCCGGCATTAGAGCCCTTACAGTGGGGCGAATGGATGACGACTTGGCGGCATAAGCATAGAGCCAAAGCTACCGCTGAGGCTCGCCCACGGGAGCACCACTCCTCTCTGCGTCACGTGTCGAACAGGTTTGCTCTCCTTAGTGATGCACCCACTGAGAAACCTGAAAGAGCTCTGGTTATAGGGGACTCTATCATACGGCACATGAAAGTACCTCAGCCTTTAGGGGCACCAGAAGCTTTAGTCAGGTGTATACCGGTAGCCAGGGCGCCAGACATAGCAGGTAATCTTAGGGTCCTAGGCAAGCACAGGTTCTCAAAGATAGTTATCCATGCAGGAGCTAATGATATACACCTTCGTCAGTCTGAGGTTATTAAGAGTAACTTTGTAGAGATGTTTAAATTAACAAAGGTGATGTCCGATGCTGTAGTATGCTCTGGCCCCATCCCAAAGCGGCGTGGCGATGTAGCTGACAGCAGGTTATGGTCGTTGAACTGCTGCTTGTCCAGGTGGTGCTCTGAAAACAGTGTGGGCTTTATAGATAATTGGGCGAATTTTGAGGGCACTGCTGGCCTGTTAGGGCGGGACGGTATCCATCCCACTCAGGAAGGTGCTGCTCTCATTTCCTGCAGCATAGGTCATAGTCTCAGAACAGGCCTAGTTAATTTCTGACAATCCAGAGCCAAAGCCAGGGAGCAGACGAACAGGCTAAACTGACTGTCTGCTAGCTGCACAGAGTCGTCACTCAGGGTCCACTACATCAAGACTGTGTCTGTTCCCTGAGCAAAACAAAAAGGTAGAAATATTCAGAGAGTTTGTTCCAGTAACCTAATCAATATAAAATTAGATCATACTGACTGTACAGCTGCTGCCAGCACCTTTGATCTAAAGGTGGGGCTATTAAATATTAGATCTCTTACATCTAAAGTGCTAATGGTTAATGAACTCATTACTGATCAGGAGTTTAATGTACTTTGTTTAACTGAAACATGGATTAAGCCAAATGAATATATAGCATTAAATGAAGTGAGTCCTCCTGGATACAGTTATATACACCAGCCTCGTCTAACTGGCAGAGGAGGAGGTGTTGCGGTTATTTATAATGATTATCTAGGTGTAACACAAAAACTTGGTTATAAATTTAATACATTTGAAGTTCTTCATACTCATAATGTATGCACCAGTAGCCTCGAAAAATAAGTCTACCCAGTTAATTCCGTTACTTATTATTTACAGGCCCCCGGGGCCATATTCTGAGTTTCTTTCTGAATTTGCAGATTTTTCTTTCAGATCTGGTTATTTCCTTAGACAAAGCTTTAGTTGTCGGGGATTTTAATATTCACTTCGATAACCCAGAAGACCCTTTGAAAACAGCGTGTGTGTCCATTTTAGATTCAGTAGGGATTAATCAGAATGTCATAGGATCGACCCATAATAGTGGTCACACCCTCGATTTAATACTAACATTCGGGTTAAACGTAGAAAATATAATCATACTTCCACAGTCTGAAGTTATCTCAGATCACTATTTCATCTCATTCAAAATATGTCTGAGTAATAATATATGCACCTCACCACGCTATTGTATTAAATGTACATTCACGTCAACTACTGCACAGAGCTTTATAAATGATCTCCCAGAGTTAGCAACTTTGATTGGGTCACTGTCAGCCCCTGAAGAACTTGATCAGGCAACTGAATGCTTAAAGTCAACATTCCGCCATACCTTAGATAATGTAGCTCCTCTTAAAAGGAAAATGGTCAGAGAAAAAAAATTAGCACCCTGGTATGATGATGACACTCGCACATTAAAACAGACCACTCAAAAATTGGAACGTAAATGGCGTCAAACAAAATTGGTAGTGTTCAAATTAGCATGGAAGGAGAGCTTCCTGAAGTATAGAAAAGCTCTTAGTGCTGCGAGATCAACATCTCTCCTCCCTAATAGAAGATAAAAATAATCCTAGATTCCTATTTAATACTGTAGCAAAATTAACCAGGAATTAGTCCACTATAGACACATGCACACCTGTAGTATGTAGTAGCAACGATTTCATGAATTTTTTTAATGACAAAATGAGAATATCTGACAAAAAATTCAAACTACTAATTTAAGGTCAGACAATGTAAGTGACCCTGTAGTTAACAATATAACTGTATCAGATCATCAATTAGAATGTTTTACTCCCCTTAAAGAAACTGAATTACTTTCATTAATCTCGGCATCAAAAGCCTCAACTTGCATACTAGATCCCTTACCTACACATCTATTCAAAGAGATAATACCTGAAGTAATTGAACCGCTTCTAAAAATAATAAATTCTTCTCTTATGATTGGCTATGTACCCAAATCCTTTAAACTAGCAGTTATCAAACCCCTGATTAAAAAAGCTGACCTTGATCCCTGTCAGCTGTCCAATGATCGGCCAATATCAAACCTCCCCTTTATTTCCAAGATCCTTGAAAAAGCTGTGGCACAGCAGTTATGCTTATATTTACATAGGAATAACATCCAGTCAGGATTTAGACCTCATCATAGCACAGAGACAGCTCTGGTTAAAGTAGTAAATGACCTACTGTTGGCGTCTGATCAGGGCTGTGTCTCACTGCTTGTGTTGCTTGACCTTAGTGCAGCATTTAATACCATTGATCATTCCATTTTTCTGGATAGACTAGAAAATGTAGTGGAAGTTAAGGGAACGGCCCTCTCCTGGCTCAGGTCTTATTTAACTGATCGCTATCAATATGTTGATGTAAATGGTGAGATTTCTAGACGTACTGAGGTAAAGTTTGGTGTTCCACAAGATTCTGTCTTGGGTCCACTGCTTTTTTCTTTATATATGTTACCTCTGGGTGATATTATTTGTAAACATTGTATTAGTTTCTACTGTTGTGCTGATGACACACAGTTGTAGGTTTCTGCAAAACCTGATGAGAGGCACCAGCTTAATAGAATTGAGGAATATGTAAAGGACATTAGACACTGGATGCTTATTAATTCTCTTCTGTGTTAGGACTAGGACTGTTTTGGCCTCTAGAGGCCGCTGTTATTTCCTTTTCATGTCGTGTTTATTTTGGCCTCTAGAGGCCGCCACTGTTCCTGTGTTTTGTGTTTGTGTTAATTGCCTAATTATCTTCACCTGTGTCCTTAATTAGTTTGTCTATTTATACCCCTGAGTTCAGTCCTCTTGTCACGGAGTCTTTGTGTTGTTATGTTTATCTCCAGTTTCCTTTGTACTGTGTTTTTTGATCTTCTTAGCTTTTGAATTTTTGCACTTTGCTTTTCTTTTGGATTATACTCTTTGGTTTTTTTTTTGTCTTTTGTTTTGCCCTGTATATAGTGTATATAGTTTAAATAAACCTTTTGATTCTTTTTCTACTTCCGCCTCACGCCTCTGCATTTGAGTCATCCCCCTGGTGGCCTAGTGGGGGTTTGCTGGATTATCACACCAACGAACCAGGTTCGAATCCCAGCAAAACCCTAACAGAAAGACTCCGTCATGACCGACTCAGCAGAGGCTGCTTCAACTGTCTACCCGGCCAACCTTCAGGGAATTATGGCAGCTTTGACACGCTTCGGAGCGACCATGGATGCTCATGGACGTACGCTCACCAGCCAACGTGAGGCCCTCGCTCGCCACGAGGAACTGCTTCAGCAAATTGGGAAAACCCTGGCACAGCTGACATCTCTGCCTGCATCTCCTGCTCCTGATCCAGTTCCTGCTCCTGATCCAGCTCCCACTCCTGCTCCAGTGCCTCCTGCAATGCTGCCTTCTTCACCTCGCGAACCCAGCCTTCCTGCACCACAGAGGTATGACGGCAAGCACAGTGAGTGCCGAGAGTTCCTTACCCAGTGTCAACTCACCTTTGAGCTTCAGCCTACCACCTACACTACGGATCGCCGCAAGATTGCCTTTGTGATCACCTTATTAGCTGGTAAGGCGCGAGCCTGGGCTACTGCTATCTGGCAAAGACAGGGACCTGAGTGCTTTGATTTCCAGCTGTTTTCTGAAGAGATGCTTCGGGTCTTCGATCAGGCAGACATCAGTACCAACGCAGCCCGAAAGCTCATGTCCATCCGGCAAGGAGGAAGCGTCGCAGATTACGCCATCTCGTTCCGAACACTCGCAGCAGTAAGTGGATGGAACGAGACTGCCCTGGTGTCAGCCTTCCACCATGGTCTGTCTGACCCCATCAAGGACGGTCTGGCCTCTATTGGATGCCCAAGTGACCTCGAAACCCTCATCTCACATGCTATTCGTCTGGACAACAGGATGAGAGAACGCCACCAAGCCTTGAGCCCCCCCAACCTCCCTACCTCTACCTGGAGACCGTCTACCTCCTTCAGTGACTGTCCAGAACCCATGCAAGTGGGTCGTACTCGCCTCTCCGCATCTGAGAGGGAGCGCAGAAGGAGGGACAAGTGCTGCATCTACTGTGGCAAGCCTGGTCACTTCCGAGCATCATGTCCCGAACTCTTGGGAAAAGGACCGCCCCGTCCAGCCGAGGGAGGGTTGTGACGGGGCCTACCCTCTCTCCCGGACTCCCTGGCCAAGGAATCTACATCCCGGTCTCCATCTCCTGGGGTGAGTCTGTCCACTCTTGTCAAGCTTTGATAGACTCAGGGGCGGCTGGGAACTTTATGGATATTCACTTCGCCCAAAGCATCAATATTCCGACTGCACCTCTTGAAGTCCCACTGTCTGTGTCTGCCCTCGATGGCCAAGCGTTAGGTGATGGAAGAGTCACTCAAGTTACTTCTCCAGTCTTCCTCCAGTCTCAAGGTCACAAGGAAGAAATATCCCTGCACCTGATTCCTTCACCTGAGTTCCCAGTTATTCTAGGCCTTCCTTGGCTTACTCGCCACAACCCTCGCATAGACTGGGTAACAAGCCAGGTTGTGGAATGGGGCCCTGCATGCCATGCCTCTTGTCTGCTCTCTAGCTCTCCTGTGTCTCCTGCCGAGCCCCCTGATCTCACCGAGTTATCTCAAGTTCCCACAGAGTACTGGGATCTCAAGGAGGTATTCAGCAAGAGCAGGGCCGCCGTTCTTCCTCCGCACCGGGCCTACGACTGTGCCATCGACTTGCTCCCTGGGACTACCCCTCCTCGTGGCAGACTGTTTTCACTCTCTCAGCCAGAACGCAAGGCCATGGAGGAATACCTCAAAGATGCCCTGGTCTCTGGGTTTATTCGACCCTCCACTTCACCTGCTGGAGCCGGCTTCTTCTTTGTCGGCAAGAAGGATGGGGGGCTCCGACCATGTATTGATTACAGGGGCCTGAATAAGATCACTGTGCGCAACCGATATCCCCTTCCGCTGATGTCCACAGCTTTCGACCTGCTCCAAGGCGCCACCGTCTTCACCAAGTTGGACCTACGGAACGCATACCACCTCATCCGTATCCGACAGGGAGACAAGTGGAAGACTGCCTTTAACACCCCGTCTGGGCACTACGAATACCAGGTGATGCCCTTCGGACTCACCAACGCACCAGCTGTTTTTCAGGCCCTAATCAACGACGTCTTAAGGGATCATGATTAACCTATACGTTTTTGTCTACCTCGACGACATCCTTATCTTTTCCAAGACCGTGCAGGAGCACCGCCACCATGTCCGCCAGGTTCTCCAGAGGCTGCTACAGAACAATCTGTTCGCCAAGGCCCAGAAATGCGAATTTCATGTTCCCGAGGTCTCCTTTCTGGGATTTATTGTACGGACAGGCCAACTCCAAATGGACCCTGCCAAGACCCTGGCCGTCCGGGATTGGCCTACTCCCAAGTCCGTTAAGGAGGTTCAGCGGTTCTTAGGATTCGCTAACTTCTACCGCAAGTTCATCAGGAACTTCAGTTCTGTGGCAGCACCCATGTCAGACCTCACCAAAGGGACAGGTGGATCTTATGGCTGGTCTCCTCAGGCAGAAAAGGCGTTCAAAGACCTCAAGGACCGCTTCTGCACGGCACCCATTCTGGTTCTCCCGGACACCTCCCAACCATTCATCGTGGAGGTGGACGCCTCGGAGAGTGGTGTCGGCGCGGTGCTCTCTCAACGTTCGGAAGGAAAGCTGCACCCCTGCGCTTACTTCTCCCACCGCCTGAGTCCTGCTGAGTCCCGGTACGATGTGGGGGATCGAGAACTGCTAGCGGTCAAACTGGCCCTTGAGGAGTGGAGGCACTGGCTGGAGGGAGCACAACATCCATTCCTGGTTTGGACTGACCACAAGAACCTGGAGTACCTCCAGCAAGCCAAGAGACTGAACCCTCGACAGGCTAGGTGGGCCCTGTTTTTCAGTCGGTTTGACTTCACCCTCTCATACCGCCCCGGCTCCAAGAACACCAAACCTGACGCACTGTCCAGACTGTTCTCTGCCACTAACAGGGAGAATGAAGTCGGGCCTATTATCCCTGTGTCCCGGATTGTGGCCCCTGTCCGCTGGGGTATTGAGGAGGCTGTCCGACGAGCCCAACGCCAGGACCCCGGTCCTGGGACGGGGCCACCAGGCCTCTTGTACGTCCCACATCAAGCCCGGGCCAAGGTTCTCCAGTGGGGTCACTCTTCCCCTCTCACCGCCCACCCGGGAGCTCGGAGGACCCTGGACTTCCTGAAAAGACGCTTCTGGTGGCCTAACATGGAGAAGGAAGTAAGGTCATTTGTCCTGTCCTGTGAGGTTTGCACCAGAACCAAGAACCCACGACAGCGTCCCCAGGGTCTCCTGCATCCTCTGACCATTCCCCGGCGTCCCTGGTCCCACGTGGCAGTCGACTTTATCACGGGTCTTCCTGAGTCACAAGGTAACACGGTCATTTTGGTCTTAGTTGACAGATTCTCCAAGGCCTGCCGCTTCATACCACTGTGCAAACTCCCCTCTGCTCTTGAAACTGCGAAACTTTTGTTTAATCATGTCTTCCGAGTCTTTGGTCTTCCACAGGACATCGTCTCAGACCGAGGGCCCCAGTTCTCCTCCCGAGTGTGGCACGGGTTCTGCAAGGTCATCGGAGCCACTGCCAGCCTCTCCTCTGGGTTTCACCCACAGTCCAATGGTCAGACGGAGAGGCTCAACCAGGACCTGGAAACCACCCTGCGAGGCCTGGCTATGGATAACCCGACATCGTGGAGCACCTGGCTGCCATGGGCGGAGTACGCCCACAACACCCTGCAGTCATCGGCCACCAAGCTGTCGCCATTCCAGTGCCAGTTCGGGTTCCAGCCACCTCTGTTCCCGGACCAGGAGGAGGACGCGGGGGTGCCCTCGGTCAACCAATATGTGAGACGGTGTCGCAAGACCTGGAGCAAGGTCAGGAAGACCCTCATACAGACCTCCAGAACCAACCAGACTCAGGCCAACCGCCATAGAAGACCTGCACACGCTTTCCGCCCTGGGCAGCGTGTTTGGCTGTCCACTAAGGACCTTCCACTGCGGGTGGAGAACCGCAAGCTTGCTCCTCGCTACATTGGCCCCTTCAAGGTGGTGCGCAGGGTGAACCCTGTCTCCTACCGGCTCCAGTTGCCCCGGACTCTGAGGATCAACCCCACTTTCCATGTTTCCCTGTTACGGCCCGTACTGACGTCTACGTATGCCCCTGCCCCTAGGAACCCCCCACCCCCCCGCATCTTCCAGGGGCAGACTGTGTTCACTGTGAATCGCCTGCTTGACTCCCGCCGGGTCCGCGGCGGGTTGCAATATCTGGTGGACTGGGAGGGCTATGGTCCTGAGGAGCGCTGCTGGGTTCCTGCTCGGGATGTCCTTGATAAAGAACTATGTCGGGACTTCCATTCGGCCCATCCGGATCGCCCTGGGAACGTCAGGAGACGCTCCTAGAGGGGGGGGTCCTGTTAGGACTAGGACTGTTTTGGCCTCTAGAGGCCGCTGTTATTTCCTTTTCATGTCGTGTTTATTTTGGCCTCTAGAGGCCGCCACTGTTCCTGTGTTTTGTGTTTGTGTTAATTGCCTAATTATCTTCACCTGTGTCCTTAATTAGTTTGTCTATTTATACCCCTGAGTTCAGTCCTCTTGTCACGGAGTCTTTGTGCTGTTATGTTTATCTCCAGTTTCCTTTGTACTGTGTTTTTTGATCTTCTTAGCTTTTGAATTTTTGCACTTTGCTTTTCTTTTGGATTATACTCTTTGGTTTTTTTTTTGTCTTTTGTTTTGCCCTGTATATAGTGTATATAGTTTAAATAAACCTTTTGATTCTTTTTCTACTTCCGCCTCACGCTTCTGCATTTGAGTCATCCCCCTGGTGGCCTAGTGGGGGTTTGCTGGATTATCACACCAACGAACCAGGTTCGAATCCCAGCAAAACCCTAACATTCTGCTTAACTCTGACATGACTGAAGTACTTGTACTAGGACCACATGCAGCTAGAAGTAAGTTCTGATTACATAGTAACTCTGGATGGCCTTTCTGTTTCTTCACGTGCAGCAGTAAAAGACCTCGGAGTGATTATTGACCCCAGTCTTTCATTCAAAACTCACATTGATAACATTACCTGGATAGCTTTCCTTCATCTCAGAAATATTGCTAAGATAAGAACTTTAATGTCACTACATGATGTGGAAAAACTAGTTCATGCTTTTGTTACCTCCAGGTTGGATTATTGTAATGCCTTACTGTCTGGATGTTCCAATAAGTGCATAAACAAGCTCCAGTTAGTTCAAAATGCAGCAGTAAGAGTCCTTACTAGAACTGAAAAATATGACCACATCACCCCGTCTTATCCACACTGCATTGGCTCCCAATCAAACTTCGTATTGATTATAAAGTACTACTATTGACCTTTAAAGCACTGAATGGTCTCGCACCACAGTACCTGAGTGAACTTCTGGTCCTCTATGACCCGCCACGCCTACTTAGATCAAAAGGTGCAGGCTATCTGTTGGTACCTCGTATAGTGAAGGCTACATCAGGGGGCAGAGCCTTTTCTTGCAAAGCCCCACAGTTATGGAACAGCCTTCCAAGTAGTGTTGGGGAATCAGACACAGTCTCAGTGTTTAAGTCTAGGCTGAAAACATATCTGTTTCGTCAAGCCTTTTGTTAATGGTGTTTATGAGGTAAAGGTGTAGATCTGGAGGGTCTTCAGACAGAGCGTTTTGGTAAACTGGGATGTATGGATGTTGTCAGTCCCCCACTCGCTTGCTCACTCGAGTTTGTTGACGGTGTAGTGGCTGGCTGCTTTAGCACCCAGGGCTCCCTCATGCCTGTGTTACCTTCTGGCTCTCCCCTTTTAGTTATGCTGTCATAATTAGTTGCCGGAGTCCCTGCTTGTACTCAGTGCAATATGTTTACTGTTCCTACTTATTCAGGTGACACTGGACATACCTAACAATCTGTGTCCCCCCCCCCCCCCCCCCCCAGTCTGTCCCTCTGAGTTATATGTCAGTCCTGAGATTGAGATGCTGACCTCTTTTGCTCCTCGGACCTGCCTGATCCATCCTGGTGCCCTGTGTCTGGTTGGAGTCTCATCGCATCACTCCTGTGGAGGGCGGCCCCATGTAGACAGTTGGGGGTTGCGCCTGGCGGATGCTCTGGACTCTTGCAGTGGTGCTTTTGTGGCAGCAGTTGACTTGCTGACTTTAGGACTGCAGCCGACTTGCTGACTTTAGGACTGCAGTTGACTTGCTGACTTTGGGACTACGGTTGTCGTGAATGGTTTTGCGCTCGGGTTTCTGCCGGTGGGGGGGGGGGGGGGGGGGGGGTTATAGCATCAACGAAGCTGACTTTATGTTAGGACTGTTAATGTTATAGTCATGTTGTCTGTTGTTGCCCGGATGGGGATGGGTTCCCTTTTGAGTCTGGTTCCTCTCGAGGTTTCTTCCTCGTGTCGTCTGAGGGTGTTTTTCCTTGCCACCGTCGCCACAGGTGTACTCATTGGGGCTAGATTAGGGATAAAATTAGCTCATATTTTAAGTTGTTCAAATTCTGTCAAGCTGCTTTGCGACAATGTTTATTGTTAAAAGCGTTATACAATAAACTTGACTTGACTATAAGATACCTACAAAAACGTGTCAATTTCCTGACAAAATTGCATAGTTTTTCATTACTTTGAAAGCATCTTTGCTTTAGAGCAGGTCTTTATGCGTGCCTAAGACCTTTGCATAGTTCTGCATGTGTATATATATATATATATATATATATATATATATATATATATATATATATATATATATATATAGAGAGAGAGAGAGAGAGAGAGAGAGAGAGTTCAGGTTCCTTGAATTATTATTATTATGGCTGGGCGGCACGGTGGTGTAGTGGTTAGCGCTGTCGCCTCACAGCAAGAAGGTCCAGGTTCGAGCCCCGGGGCCGGCGAGGGCCTTTCTGTGCGGAGTTTGCATGTTCTCCCCGTGTCCGCGTGGGTTTCCTCCGGGTGCTCCAGTTTCCCCCACAGTCCAAAGACATGCAGGTTAGGTTAACTGGCGACTCTAAATTGACCGTAGGTGTGAATGTGAGTGTGAATGGTTGTCTGTGTCTGTGTGTCAGCCCTGTGATGACTTGGTGCCTTGTCCAGGGTGTACCCCACCTTTCTCCCGTAGTCAACTGGGATAGGCTCCAGCTTGCCTGCAACCCTGTCAAACAGGATAAAGCAGCTAGAGATAATGAGATGAGATTATGGCCGTTGATCTACACATAACCCATAATGTGAAAGTGCAAATTTATTTAAAATCAATAACTAGAATCTCTTATTTAGATTGAGTATCCAGTTTTCATAACCTGGCGACTTGTCCAGTGTATACCCCACCTCTCGCCCATAGTCAGCTGGGATAGGCTCCAGCTTGCCTGCGACCCTGTAGAACAGGATAAGCGGCTACAGATAATGGATGGACGGATGAGTATCCAGTTTTCAGACCTTTAGCATTTCATAATTCACAATCCATGTCAGACCAAAAAACCAAGCCAGGAAACAAACTCTCTATAGACCTCTGATCAAATTGCAATGAAACATATCTGGGAAAAGGTATAAAACCATTCTAAAATTTTGAATGTTCCCAAAAGAACATCTCATTGAATTAAAAATAAATAAATAAATAAATAAATAAATAAAAATCAGTTAAATATTGCAATTGTGTCAGCTGTGCTGTGATTGGTATACATCAACATACATATGTGAAGAAAATCAGCGTTTCCAACACACACACACACACACACACACACAATGAGAATAGTTTTGTGCTTGGTTTAAAGTTATAAGATTACTGTTTGCTTCACTTTCTGTTTTGCATTGTCTTTACCAAATCAAATACAGCAGTTAAGCTGTGAGGCATGGAGAAAACCTATTGTGAGCTAAAATAAAAGTTATATCAAAACCATTTGGCTTTGCCAACAGTCTCTCCTCAACCTTGCAAGTATTTTCATAGGAACAGAAAATATTATAAGCTGTTCAGTTAATATCTTTGGGCACTAACAGACTTTTTGGCCATTTTGATATGCCTGAACTTTGCAGGCATATCCTGTGGTCCATCAGGAACAGCCTTAGTTTCAATTTAGTGTCTCCCAGAAGGCCTTCACTTCCTATTTCTAGTGTAAATGGTATAACCCTCCCCCTTTACTGCACACTTTTAACTGCTTCAGAAGCAAGGAAACCAGGAGATAACTCAGGAGATACAATATTTTCATTTCAGACCCAGATAGCAAAACACCTCTAATATCGATCTCCTTCTGTAACCGTTGTATAGAGGGTAATATAAATATTTCAGAACAGTCATATATCATTGATAGTTCTATGCTGTAAATAATAATTGATGTAGATCAACACTTCTTTTTAAATCATCATTATTTCTGCAGTTTTCTTCATGATTAGGGTTTTCGGACAGATTAGAGTGGCACAGAACTATTGTTCTGAAGTTGTTTTTCAAAACACAATCATTAAAAGTCAACATCATGTAAATGAATTGTGGCATTGCAGAAGCTTCACAAAAAGACAAATTCTAAAATGCTTCTAATAAGCAAGATACACAACTGCTGCTTCACATTCATTTAATCTATCCATATTATTTAAATGTTCTGCGTAGACAGTTCTACTATGTATCACATCTGAACTACAGCATTACAAAGCATTTTATAGGGCCTGTTAAATTACCATCTGGCAGAATACTAGATACTCTCTCAGGGAGCTTAGGTGCATTTAGAGAACACTGCTGAAGATCCCCTTCATGGCACATAGTGAACTGGGGCAGCCAGAATGAGCCCATAGCAACTCCCCTGCTGGAGTGGAGCCTGAGGCTTAATTAACATAGCAAGCATTACAAGGATGACAGTAAATAATCACCAATGCTTCAATGACATGCTAGTTCCTGCATTTCAGCAACACTGAACTTGTAACCATATCCAGGCCAGCTGCCCCTTCAGGGAGGTCACCATGTTGAACTTGACCTTTTTGAAGTACAAGTGCTGGAAGAGCAACCACACAGAAGGTAAAACAATTCAGTAAGTGGCTAAGCACAGTATATCAGCATTTATTTCTTTCATGCTCAAAGAAAACATTATTGCTTGTTTTTTGGTTTGTTTTTTTTTTTGTGTGTGTGTGTGTGTGTGTGTGTGTGTGTGTGTGTGTGTTTAGAAAACATTTATTTTGACTTTTTGACTGCATTGACCAATTTTAGAATATCCACACACTTAAAATATATTATTGTGACTACTGTATAAGTATAAATACTGTTTAAGTATAAATTCTTAACCGTTTTCTTAACATTGTACTGATTACATTTTTTTATTTCCAATCTTTAAAACAAGATTGATAATAGTTAATTCCTACCTGGATATAATTAAAATAACTATGAACCAGTAATGCATCATGATTGTATACACATTAAAAAATATGTCCCATGAATGTTACAGTGATTAGCCTTGAACTCAGAAAGACCATCAGCTCAAGTTTCCCCAATGGAGTTGCCTCCATCCACTTTGAAACAGTCCCCTAATGCTTTAATTAAGCTGTGAGTGCCATCCCTGTGGGAGTATGTCATTCTAAAATCATCCAGCAAGTCACTGCTGAGTTATGTTCTCTGGGTTTGTCAGGTCAATTAAACCAGTGAGTATAGGCAAGTTAGAATACCGTAAAATACCAAATAATAGCCCGGGCGATTATTTGTCTCAATCACGTAAGAGACCCGGCGCGTATTAGAGACTAGGCGGCTATTTGGAACAGGCGATTAATTCCTTCTTCACAAACACCTTCCCCAAAATCTACCTCAAAACGGGGAAAAAAATCATTCTCAGATAGGCCTACTTTTAACCAGTATAACTTACAGTTTGTTTAGAGTTAGATTACAGATAGCACGGTGCCGACTTCGGGGAATTTTGAAGACGCAGAATGCATCTTCGCATGGCACAGTCGGGGTGGATAAAGGATAAATCACACACCTTTTCCTGTTAATGACTAGTTAAGCGCATGCTTTACAAAATAATCAAGAAACCACACCATTGTCTGTGCGCAGCACTGTGATTTAATTACTCTGCAAAGTTATGGTCACTTGCTATCACCCTCACCCATGCAGCCTCCACCCTTTGCGCTTCGCGATGTCTGTCAATCTGAAATTGCATGGAGGGCGCGACGTTGAAGCAACATAATTAGGGTGCTAAGTGTCAAACCAAAGGGTTTTTTCTTATGCTGAAAAATAAGTGACCTGCAGTGGCTACATACTGTCATCTTGCATCACGTTTCTCTCCAAGACGTCTCCCTATTTGGCCGATATGAGCCTATTCCCCGAGTGAGTTGGTACGGTGGCTCGACCCCGTAGAAAACTTAAAGTTCGGATGAAAGTTAGTTGAATAGGTTACTGACTTGTAGGCCTACATGTTGCCTGCCTGACGCGTGCTTCTGCCCAACTTGCACGACAGATTACTTGTTGAAAAGGCCCCTTGGATTAGATTGGCCGCGAGCAGACTGAAATGCATGTTAGAACGCTCTCACCTTTTTTGTAAAGCGTCTTCCAGATCCGAATGGGTAAGGGCAAGTGAAATGGTATAAGGTCTTTAATAAAACTCAGTGTGTGCTTTGACGCATGCATTCGGCAATTTAGGTCGTTTAACAGAAGCAGCAGTCCAACCTTGGAAACCCGCAGTCCTCAATGTCACCACACACGCTGGCTTTCGTTGGGTATACCCAAAGGGGTGGCTAAGACATCTGTCAAAAGTTACGGAGTTGCATTCCTCAAGAAATATTACGGTAGACCAAGATTATAACATTGAAATGGCATGTTTATTATCACGTAACAAAATGTTGTAAACAGTATTATAGAAATAATTTCATTCATTCATTCATTCATTCATTCATATTGTTTCGGTAGAAAACTATGCAATGCAAAATCGTTTAAACACCAGAAAACCAGAAAAGTGCTGGGCCTCAAGATTCTAGACAGAACGTTCGGACGCTTTTTTTTTTTTTTTTTTTAGACCCCGGCGAGTATTCGGAACCGGCCTTTGTCACAACACACGCGTACACCCGGCCGTTAAAGGGAACTCGGCGGTTAATTGGAACTCGTCTATTATTTGGTATTTTAGTTTTGAAGTCAATATAATAATGTACTCATTTCCATGTTCTTCACTCTAAAAAATAAAGGTGCTTCAGTGGTTCTTCAAATCTCTGGATGGTTCCATGGAGAGTCAAAACTCTGTGATGAACCATTACATTATACGAAAGGTTTTTCACATTGGAAATGGTTCTTCAGAGCCTGGCATTCTCTTACCATTTGCTGGTCAATGCACATAGGCTATGTTTACACAAATCTGTCTTCACTGCTCAAACAAATGGTTTAAATGGTTCTTTAAAGAACTGTTGCATGAACGGTTCTTTGAAGCCCTGAAAAAGGTTCTTCTATGGCATCGCCCTGAAGAACCGGTACTGGCCCCATTATTTTTTAGAGTGTTGCTGCTATACCCACTGGAGTTAGGCAGTGTTCCTTTTCTTCCAGTCTCTTTCCTCTTTGTAATGTCTTCTTAAGGTCATTCTTGCACAGGTGGTATAATGGTATAATTATTGTTCACATTTTCTCCAACCAATAAGTGAGGCCAATTAACACCTTATATATGTCCACAGTTAGCTTCCACTGAATATCATTTAATATCATATTGATTTAAAAACAGAAATTAAGAAACAGACAACTACAATTCTAATCTGCATTATTATAATTTGAAAAGGTGAAGATCTATTTATACCTATCTTCAGATTTTTCCACTTCAACTCAGTAGACTGATATATCTGTTCTCAATTATCAAAATTGCAGCACAGCACATAGTAGACTAGACCTAATAATAATCCATTTGAATTTTAATTAAATGTATTCAGGTGATAACACTACTACTACTAATTATTATCCATCCATTATCTGTAGCTGCTTATCCTGTTCTACAAGGTTGCAGGCAAGCTGGAGCCTATCCCAGCTGACTATGGGCAAGAGGCAGGGTACACCCTGGACAAGTCGCCAGGTTATCACAGGGCTGACACAGAGACAAACAACCATTCACACCTACGGTCAATTTAGAGCCACCAATTAACCTAACTTGCATGTCTTTGGACTGTGGGGGAAAACCCCGCAGACATGGGAAGAACATGCAAACTCCACACAGAAAGGCCCTCACCAACCACTGGGCTTGAACCCAGGACCTTCTTGCTGTGAGGCGACAGAGCTAACCACTACACCACCGTGCCGCCCTATTATTATTACTACTACTTCTTCTTCATTTATACAGCACTTTTCAAGCCAGGCAGCACAAAATGCTTTAAGTTATATATATAAATGAGCTCTACTTAGAAATACTGAGTTTAATTAATAAACTTTCATTCTGTTTTCTATCTTATTTTTATTTTAGCAAATGAGGCACAAAATGATCTTTCACTCTTGTTAGTCAGAGAATTTATTTAAAACCACACGCATCATGATCGGTCAAATAAACCTCCCCTTGACCCTCCTTAGTCATCAACCTTGACTAATTCAACATAATGTCTGTAAGTTACCCAATAAAGCTCACAGATTTAAACAGAGCTGTTATTATAATGTGCTTAAAGATGCATGGCTCTACAGCCTGTCTGGAAACAGAATGGCAAATGTGCTACAAGTTGAAAGATTAGATGGGGCCAGGGGCATAATTATACTGCTTTGTCAGACATTGTTGATATAAATATGACCAAATTCCCCCTTTTTTGCTCCCCCTCTCTCACGCACACACACAGTCATTAATTTGTTTAGTCATCATGTCTAACAGGTGGTGAGCAAATGTAGGGGGCAAACTGATACTTTGTTTCCTGAAAACTAAGAAAAGCAGTAATTAGATAATTTTCTATCCTTATTCCACCTTTTGTTCCTCTGTTATCACAATCTTTGATAAAAAAAAGATTTGACTATCAGGTACTGTAATCAACTACATATGTTAAGGTACATTTAACCACTCTGTGTGTGTGTGTGTTATTTGTTACAAATCTTACACTGAAGTTGAGTCTGCCCTGAGAGCATGTTTGAATGACCAGAATGAGCCAGAATTACCCTGAGAGTGTCATGAAGTACTGGCTATTGCATACAAAATGCTGTCTTGTGCCAAGCTTGGTCTAAGCAGCTGTTAATGGCACCAAACATTCTATCAGTCAGCAATTTCAGAACATAAATGCATAATAATAATAATAATAATTATTATTATTATTATGGCGGCACGGTGGTGTAGTGGTTAGCGCTGTCGCCTCACAGCAAGAAGGTCCTGGGTTCAAGCCCTGGGGCCGGCGAGGGCCTTTCTGTGCGGAGTTTGCATGTTCTCCCCGTGTCCGCGTGGGTTTCCTCCGGGTGCTCCGGTTTCCCCCACAGTCCAAAGACATGCAGGTTAGGTTAACTGGTGAATCTAAATTGACCGTAGGTGTGAATGTGAGTGTGAATGGTTGTCTGTGTCTATGTGTCAGCCCTGTGATGACCTGGCGACTTGTCCAGGGTGTACCCTGCCTTTCGCCCGTAGTCAGCTGGGATAGGCTCCAGCTTGCCTGCGACCCTGTAGAAGGATAAAACGGCTAGAGATAATGAGATGAGATGAATTATTATTATTATTATCAACATTATTAAATTTCCTGTTATTTTATCTTGTCAAATACGCAAGGGGCAACATTTAAAAGGGCAAAATTAGATTTGAATTGAAAACACTTCGTAACATGCCTCTTCATTTTCCAATTCCAGGATGCCAGGAACAGAATCAAGATCAAGTCATGCAACAGTGCTATCTAGTGACCAGCTCCTAGAATGTGGTTTTATGTATGGTTGCAAATGGCAGTCAGTGCACACAGTGAAACCCTTTTTCACTTCTGGGTTGAGTACTAGGATAGTCTAGACCAGGGCTATTCAATTAGTTGGTAATGAGGGCCAGTTCATGAAAAGTATCCCAAATGAGGGGCCTGAGAAACACCACTTTAAATATGAGTAATCACATTAACAGCTACAGATTGGCAGATTGCAGGCACTTACGGATGCAATTGCAGGGGAGAGCAGGTGTGACGCAAACTACAGACAAAGCCAAAACGTGAGTCAGAAATCGTAGTCAGGAAACAGGCGTGGGTCGATCGATCAGCAAACAGCACAGTATAGGGAAGACGAGAAGACAAAGTCAAATGAGATCAGGATCAGAGGCCGTAAACAGGAAGTCAGCAGATAAACAGAAGGCTTGGTAAAGTCAGGTACAGAACACAAAACAATACTTTGGGAGAAGTGCTTGTGACTGCTGAGCTTATATGGGGTCGGTGATTGTGAGGTAACAGGCTGCAGGTGAAGTGATTAGAATTCCGGTGACGGGGGTGGGTGCTGTGGCTCTTGGGAAGTGTAGTCTGGAGCGGCCATGTTTGGAGGCTGCTCCAAACTCAAGTTTTCAGTGCTGTTATTGACAGATCCCCCCCCAAGAAGCTCCCTCTGGGAGCAACCTCTTTCCTTGGTCAATCTCTCCTTCTTGGTGCAGGCTTTTTGGGATGCTGGCTGTAGAATTCTTGAGTGAGGAGTGGGTCTAAGATGTAATTGGAACTGACCCAACTGCGTTCCTCTGGACCATAACTTTCCCAGTTGACCAAGTACTCGAGGTGCCCCTGTCTGCAGCAAGAGTTGAGGATCTTGTTCACTTTGTAAATGGGCTCAATTTCAATGTCTGGGGAGGGGTTTTCTTGGGTGGGTGTGTCTGAGGCTAGGGGCCCTTGGATAGCAGGTTTGGGGCATGATATGTGGAAAGTGGGTGCCATTCTGCTGTGAGGAGGAAGTTTGAGTCTGTATGAGACCTTGATTCTGTGGAGTACCTGGAATGGGCCCATGAACCTGGCCTGTAACTTCTTGCAAGAGTTGGGAGCGCTGCTGTTCTTTGTGGACACCCATACTCTGTCACCTGAGGCATATTCTGGAGTGGCACTTTTGTGCTTGTCAGCATAGTGTTTTATATCTGACATTCACCTCCTCCATCCCTCCTCCCAGACTTGTTGACTTTTCTGGAACCATGCTTCGAGGGCTGGAATCTGCATGGGAGTGTCGTCCCACAGGAAGAGTGGGGGTTGGTAGCCAAGTAGTCAAGTCAAGTCAAGTTTACTTGTATATCGCTTTTAACAATAAACATTGTCGCAAAGCAGCTTTACAGAATTTTAATTACTTAAAACATGAGCTAATTTTATCCCTAATCTATCCCCAGTGAGTAAGCCTGTGGCGACAGTGGCAAGGAAAAACTCCCTCAGACGACATGAGGAAGAAACATCGAGAGGAACCAGACTCAAAAGGGAACCCATCCTCATTTGGGCAACAACATACAGCATGACTATAACATTAACAGTTTTAACATGAAGTCAGTTTCGTTGATGTTGTAACTCTTCATTGATGGAAACTTGAGTGCAAAACTGTTCATGACAACTGCAGTCCTAAAGTTAGCAAGTCAACTGTAGTCCTCAGCCATAAAAGCATTACTGTAAGAGTCCAGAGCATCCTCCAGGTGTAACCCTCAACTGTCCTCATGGGGCCATCCTCCACAGGAGCGATGCGATAAAACTCCAACCAGACACAGGGCACCAGGATGGATCAAGCAGGTCCGAGGGGCAGAAAAGGCCAGCATCTCAATCCCAGGACCAACATGTAAATCAGAGGGACAGATTGGGGGGGGGAGGGAGAGAGAGAGAGAAAACACAGGTTGTTAGGTATGCCCTAAAAATGACACATGTATTAAACCTGTGTGGTAGGCTCGCAGAGACGAGAGTCTTGACATCAGGCATAATACAGCCCAATGGCATGTTAATATGGTTAAAAAATATCATGACCTGCTCTGGCTGGATGCTTGATTGGGTGATGGGAGCACACTCCTCAGCAATGATGGGATGCAGATGGGACCCTTAGGGCTGGCCAAGACAATTCAGTTACATTTCACCAGGTCTGGGACATGCGACAGAATGTCTGACGGCCGATTCCCTGCAGGCTACGATAGCCAGTCGAGGTCTCAACACTCTCCACCAAAAGATTTCCTGTTGACTCCATGTAACTCAGAGGAACAGATTGGGGGGGAGAGGGAAAGAAAACACGGGTTGTTAGGTATGCCCAATGTCACCTGAATAAATAGGAACAGTATACATATTGCACTGAGTACAAGTAGGGACTCCGGCAACTAACTATGACAGCATAACTAAAAAGGGAGAGCCAGAAGGTAACACAGGCATGAGGGAGCCCCGGGACATAAAGCAGCCAGCCACTACACCGTCAACAAACTCGAGTGAGCAAGCGAGTGGGGACTGACAGCATCCATACATCCCAGTTTACCAAAACACTCTATGTCTGAGGACCCTCCAGATCTACACCTTTACCTCATAAACACCATTAACGGAAGGCTTGACTAAACAGATATGTTTTCAGCCTAGACTTAAATGCTGAGACTGTGTCTGATTCCCAAACATTACTTGGAAGGCTGTTCCATAACTGTGGAGCTTTGTAAGAAAAGGCTCTGCCCCCTGATGTAGCCTTCACTATACGAGGTACCACCAGATAGCCTGCACCTTTTGATCTAAGTAGGCATGGCGGGTCATAGAGGACCAGAAGTTCACTCAGGTACTGTGGTGCGAGACCATTTAGTGCTTTAAAGGTCAATAATAGTATTTTATAATCAATACGAAATTTGATTGGGAGCCAATGCAGTGTGAATAAGACAGGCGTGATGTGGTCATATTTTCTAGTTCTAGTAAGGACTCTTGCTGCTGCATTTTGAACTAACTGGAGCTTGTTTATGCACTTATTGGAACATCCAGAGAGTAAGGCATTACAATAATCCAACCTGGAGGTAACGAAAGCATGAACTAGTTTTTCCGCGTCATGTAATGACATTAAATTTCTTATCTTAGCAATATTTCTGAGATGAAAGAAAGCTATCTGGGTGATGTTATCAATGTGAGTTTCGAATGAAAGACTGGGGTCAATAATCACTCCGAGGTCTTTTACTGCTGCACGTGAAAGTCCACCACAGAAAGGCCATCCAGAGTCACTCTGCCGGTGTCTCTCATCAGGTTTTGCAGAAACATACAACTGTGTGTCATCAGCATAACAGTGGAAACTAATACAATGTTTATGAATAATATCACCCAGAGGTAACATATATAGAGAAAAAAGCAGTGGACCCAAGACAGAACCTTGTGGAACACCAAACTTTACCTCAGTACGTCTAGAAATACCACCATTTACAGTGGTGCTTGAAAGTTTGTGAACCCTTTAGAATTTTCTATATTTCCACATAAATATGACCTAAAACATCATCAGATTTTCACACAAGTCCTAACAGTAGATAAAGAGAACCCAGTTAAACAAATGAGACAAAAATATTATACTTGGTCATTTATTTATTGAGGAAAATGATCCAATATTACATATCTGTGAGTGGCAAAAGTATGTGAACCTCTAGGATTAGCAGTTAATTTGAAGGTGAAATTAGAATCAGGTGTTTTCAATCAATGGGATGACAATCAGGTGTGAGTGGGCACCCTGTTTTTTTTTAAAGAACAGGTATCTATCAAAGTCTGATCTTCACAACACATGTTTGTAGAAGTGTATCATGGCACGAACAAAGGAGATTTCTGAGGACCTCAGAAAAAGTGTTGTTGATGCTCATCAGGCTAAAAGGTTACAAAACCATCTCTAAAGAGTTTGAACTCCACCAATCCACAGTGAGACAGATTGTATCCAAATGGAGGAAATTCAAGACCATTGTTACCCTTCTCAGGATTGGTTGACCAACAAAGATCATCCCAAGAGCACGGCGTGTAATAGTTGGCGAGGTCACAAAGGACCCCAGGGTAACTTCTAAGCAACTGAAGGCCTCTCTCACATTGGCTAATGTTCATGTTCATGAGTCCACCATCAGGAGAACACTGAACAACAATGGTGTGCATGGCAGGGTTGCAAGGAGTAAGCCACTGCTCTCCAAAAAGAACATTGCTGCTCATCTGCAGATTGCTAAAGATCATGTGGACAAGCCAGAAGGCTATTGGAAAAATGTTTTGGGATGGATGAGACCAAAATAGACTTTTGGCTTAAATGAGAAGTGTTATGTTTGGAGAAAGGAAAACACTGCATTCCAGCATAAGAACCTTATCCCATCTGTGAAACATGGTGGTGGTAGTATCATGGTTTGGGCCTGTTTTGCTGCATCTGGACCAGGACGGCTTGCCATCATTGATGGAACAATGAATTGTGAATTATACCAGCGAATTCTAAAGGAAAATGTCAGGCCATCTGTCCATGAACTGAATCTCAAGAGAAGGTGGGTAATGCAGTAAGACAACGACCCTAAGCACACAAGTTGTTCTACCAAAGAATGGTTAAAGAAGAATAAAGTTCATGTTTTGGAATGGCCAAGTCAAAATCCTGACCTTAATCCAATCGAAATGTTGTGGAAGTACCTGAAGCGAGCAGTTCATGTGAGGAAACCCACCAACATCCCAGAGTTGAAGCTGTTCTGTACGGAGGAATGGGCTAAAATTCCTCCAGGCCGGTGTGCAGGACTGATCATCAGTTACCGAAAACGTTTAGTTGCAGTTATTGCTGCACAAGGGGGTAACACCCGATACTGAAATCAAAGGTTCACATACTTTTGCCACTCACAGATATGCAATATTGGATCATTTTCCTCAATAAATAAATGACCAAGTATAATATTTTTGTCTCATTTGTTTAACTGGGTTCTCTTTATCTATTTTTAGGACTTGTGTGAAAATCTGATGATGTTTTAGGTCTTATTTATGCAGAAATATAGAAAATTCTAAAGGGTTCACAAACTTTCAAGCACCACTGTATATCAACATACTGATAACGATCAGTTAAATAAGAGCTGAGCCAGAAGAGGGCCGTTCCCTTAACTCCCACAACATTTTCTAGTCTATCCAGAAGAATGGAATGATCAGTGGTATCAAATGCTGCACTAAGGTCAAGCAACACAAGTAGCAAGACACAGCCCTGATCAGATGCCAACAGTAGGTCGTTTACTACTTTAACCAGAGCTGTTTCTGTGCTGTGATTAGGTCTAAATCCTGACTGTTACACTTCATGGATGTTATTTCTATGTAAATATGAGCATAACTGTTGTGCCACATCTTTTTCAAGGATCTTGGAGATAAAGGGGAGGTTTGATATTGGCCGAACATTGGACAGCTGACAGGGATCAAGGTCAGGTTTTTTAATCAGGGGTTTGATAACTGCTAGTTTAAGGAATGTGGGTACATAGCCAATCGTAAGAGAAGAATTTATTATTTTTAGAAGCGGTTCAATTACTTCAGGTATTATCTGTTTGAATAGACATGTAGGTAAGGGATCTCGTATGCAAGTTGATACTTTTGATGCTGAGATTAATGAAAGTAATTCAGTTTCTTTAAGGGGAGTAAAACATTCTAATTGATGATCTGATAGAGTTATATAGTTAACTACAAGGTCACTTTCATTGTCTGACCTTATATTAGTAGTTTGAATTTTTTGTCGGATATTCTCAATTTTGTCATTAAAAAAATTCATGAAATCATTACTATTATATACTGCAGGTGTGCATGTGTCTATAGTGGACTTATTCCTGGTTAATTTTGCTACAGTATTAAATAGGAATCTAGGATTATTTTTATTATCTTCTATTAGGGAGGAGAGATATGTTGATCTCGCAGCACTAAGAGCTTTTCTATACTTCAGGAAGCTCTCCTTCCATGCTAATTTGAACACTACCAATTTTATTTGACGCCATTTACGTTCCAATTTTTGAGTGGTCTGTTTTAATGTGCGAGTGTCATCATTATACCAGGGTGCTAATTTTTTTGTCTCTGACCATTTTCCTTTTTAGAGGAGCTACATTATCTAAGGTATGGCGGAATGTTGACTCTAAGCATTCAGTTACCTGATCAAGTTCTGCAGGGGCTGACAGTGACCCAATCAAAGTTGATAACTCTGGGAGATCATTTATAAAGCTCTGTGCAGTAGTTGACGTGAATGTACATTTAATACAATAGCGTGGTGAGGTGCATATATTATTACTCAGACATATTTTGAATGAGATGAGATAATGATCTGAGATAACGTCAGACTGTGGAAGTATGATTATTTTTTCTACGTTTAACCCGAATGTTAGTATTAAATCGAGGGTGTGACCACTATTATGGGTCGATCCTATGACATTCTGATTAATCCCTACTGAATCTAAAATGGACACACACGCTGTTTTCAAAGGGTCTTCTGGGTTATCGAAGTGAATATTAAAATCCCCGACAACTAAAGCTTTGTCTAAGGAAATAACCAGATCTGAGATAAAATCTGCAAATTCAGAAAGAAACTCAGAATATGGCCCCGGGGGCCTGTAAATAACAAGTAATGGAATTAACTGGGTAGACTTATTTTTTTCGGGCGGCACGGTGGTGTAGTGGTTAGCGCTGTCGCCTCACAGCAAGAAGGTCCTGGGTTCGAGCCCCGGGGCCGGCGAGGGCCTTTCTGTGTGGAGTTTGCATGTTCTCCCCGTGTCCGCGTGGGTTTCCTCTGGGTGCTCCGGTTTCCCCCACAGTCCAAAGACATGCAGGTTAGGTTAACTGGTGACTCTAAATTGACTGTAGGTGTGAGTGTGAATGGTTGTCTGTGTCTATGTGTCAGCCCTGTGATGACCTGGCGACTTGTCCAGGGTGTACCCCGCCTTTCGCCCGTAGTCAGCTGGGATAGGCTCCAGCTTGCCTGCGACCCTGTAGAAGGATAAAGCGGCTTGAGATAATGAGATGAGATGAGACTTATTTTTCGAGGCTACATACATTATATGAGTATGAAGAACTTCAAATGTATTAAATTTATAACCAGGTTTTTGTGTTACACCTAGATAATCATTATAAATAACCGCAACACCTCCTCCTCTGCCAGTTTGACGAGGTTGGTGTATATAACTGTATCCAGGAGGACTCGCTTCATTTAATGCTATATATTCATTTGGCTTAATCCATGTTTCAGTTAAACAAAGTACATTAAACTCCTGATCAGTAATGAGTTCATTAACCATTAGCGCTTTAGATGTAAGAGATCTAATATTTAATAGCCCCACCTTTAGATCAAAGGTGCTAGCAGCAGCTGGACAGTCAGTATGATCTAATTTTATATTGATTAGGTTACTGGAGCAAACTCTCTGAAAATTTCTACCTTTTTGTTGAGCTCGGGGAAGAGACACAGTCTTGATGTAGTGGACCCTGAGTGACGACTCTGTGCAGCTAGCAGACAGTCGGTTTAGCCTGTTCGTCTGCTCCCTGGCTTTGGCTCTGGATTGTCAGAAATTAACTAGGCCTGTTCTGAGACTATGACCTATGCTGCAGGAAATGAGAGCAGCACCTTCCTGAGTGGGATGGATACCGTCCCGCCCTAACAGGCCAGCAGTGCCCTCAAAATTAGTTCAATTATCTATAAAGCCCACACTGTTTTCAGAGCATCACCTGGACAGCCAGCAGTTCAGTGACCATAACCTGCTGTAAGCTAAAGTACATCGCCACGCCGCATTGGGATGGGGCCAGAGCATACTACAGCATCAGACATCGCCTTCGCTAATTTAAACACCTCTACAAAGTTACTCTTAGTAACCTCAGACTGACGAAGGCATATATCATTAGCTCCTGCATGGATAACTATCTTTGAGAACCTGTGCTTGCCTAGGACCCTAAGATTACCGGCTATGTCCGGTGCCCTGGCTCCCGGTATACACCTGACTAAAGCTTCTGGTGCCCCTATAGGCTGAACTAATTTCACATGCCGTATGATAGAGTCCCCTATAACCAGAGCTCTTTCAGGTTTCTCAGCAGGTGCATCACTAAGGAGAGCAAACCTGTTCGACACGTGACGCGGAGAAGAGTGGTGCTCCCGTGAGCGAGCCTCATCGGTAGCTTTGGCTCTACGCTTATGCCACCGAGCCGTCACCCATTCGCCCCGCTGTAAGGGCTCTAATGCCGGAGTTGGGGGATTACTAACTCCACCTAGGGCATCCAGACTTTCCCTACAGAAACTACACTGTTCTCACGCTCACTAACCTTCTCTAAAGCCTGGACACACACTTCTAGCACTGTAATCTTCTCTGTCAGAGAGCTAACTAATCTGCACTTATCACAAATAAAGCTAATAAAGCTATCGCTAGCGACGGAGGAAGAATGACTAAACATCCTGCACTCAGCACACTGAACAGGCTGAAGGTGTGCCATGATGAAAAGATTCACATACCTTAATCGAAGATCTGTTTATATTAAAGCAGATCCGATGTGGATGGCCTCCACTTGTGGTCTTTACACAGGAGGAGAGAAGAAGAAAGCTTCCGGTCTCGGCGTTCTTCCGAAAAAAAGAGTGCGAGAGAAAAAAAACAGAAAAAGGAACGCGAAAGTGAAAAGTACAAAAAGGAAAGCGACAGTACAATAAAAATGAAGAGGATACTGGAAAATTATTTGTACAAAAAAGTTTTAAAAGATTAGTAATTAACACCAGCATTCGCAGGAAAAAAGGACTTGGCGCAAACAACTCAGGAACCAGGAAGTGCGTAGCCAACACACTGAAACAGGGTTAACTGAGTGGTGGAATGTTTGAGAGAATTTTGTGCATACTCAGCCCAAGGAAGGAAACATGCTCACTCTTTTGGGTTCTGCATGCAGTATGGTAGATGCGAAGAAAGCAGCTCACTTCTTAATCCACCCACTCTGCCTTGCCGTTGGACTGAGAATGATATCCGGAGGTGAGGCTAACAGATACCCCCAGCCTGTCCATGAACCCTTACCACAGTTGTGAAATGAACTGGGGATCCTGGTCACTGACAATGTCTTCTGGTATCCCATAATAATGGAAAAAGTGGTTAAACAGTAGTTTGGCGGTTTTGAATGATGAAGAAAGACCTGGTAGTGGGATGAGTCTGAGGGTTTTGGAGAACCTGTCAATTGTAACCAAGATGACTGTGTAACCTTGAGACTGTGGGAGGTTGGAGAGAAAGTCAAGGGCGATGTGTGACAAGGGTCGCTGGGGTACTGGGAGAGGACATAGTTTACCAGCCGGAGGAACTCTGGGGAGCTTGGCTTAGGCAGAGGCAGAGCAAGATGAGACATAGTGGTTAATGTCAGATATCATGTTTTCCCTCCAATACTTTTGTTGAAGGAGCTGGCAGGTGCATTAGCTGCCAGATGTCTGGTGGCAGGAGAAGAGTGTGCCCAGACCAACAGTTTGCCTCCAAGTCTAAGTGGGATGTGCAAAAGACCTGGAGGGCAGTTTTCTGGTGGACTTGTGGGTTGAGCTTGTCTGATTTCTTTGTCGACATCCCAGGTGATGGCTTGCAGAAAACATTAATGTGGAAGGATTGTGGTAGGTTCTGATGGTTGAGGTGTGGAAGTATGAATTCTGGAGACAGCGTCTGCTTTGATGTTTCTGGAACCTGGATGATAGGAAATGGTAAACTGGAATCTGGTGAAGAACATTGCCCATCTGGCCTGACATGGGTTTAATTGTTTAGCTGTCCTCAGATATTCCAGGTTCTTGTGGTCTGTCAGGATTGTGAATGGGTGTGCTGCGCCCTCCACCAGTGAGTGCCTCCACTCCTCCAGCTTGACAGCCAAGAGTTCTTGATTCCAGATATCATAGTTTCGCTCGGTGGGTGTGAGTTTCTTTGAGTAGAAGGTGATGGGATGTAACTTAGGTCATTCTCCAAGGTGCTGTGATAGAACCCCTCCAATTCCCCTTTCTGATGTGTCCACCTCTACGATAAATGGTTTAGAAGGATCTGGGTGTTGAAGTATAGGGGCTGTGGTGAAAGCCACTTTCAGCTTGCTGAAAGCCTGATTGGCTGCTGGACGCCAGTGGAGGCAACGGGGTCCCTTCTTCAGAAGACTAGTGAGAGGAGCCATGACAGAGCTGAAGCCACAGATGAAATGGTTGGTAAACCCCAGAAAGCGTTGAAGTTCCTTGACGGAAGTGGGAGTGGACCAAGATAATATATAGATTTAGGCACTGCCTAAAAGCGGAGCTCCCATCTCATTCTGGGTTGTAGAATTTTCTTATATCATAGCCAGTCTCTTGTTTTATTTCTTTACTGGCTAGCACTGGCCACTAGGCGGTGTGTATGACTGGTAATTACTAACACTGGCCACGAGGCGGTGTGTATGACTGGTGGTACACATACACAGACAAACCACAAAAAAACGACTCGATGGGTTTAAAATTATTTCTTCGGTATGGTGCTCCGTTGGAGCTCCGCTATTAAGGCAGCGACCTTGGCTTGATCCATACTCACTCCCTCCGAGCTGATGATGTATCCCAGGAACAAGATCTGGTGGACATGAAACTCACAGTTCTCAGCTTTAACATACAGGTGGTGCTGGAGCAGGCGAGAGAGGACAGATCTGACATATTTGTGATAGGTGCTTTCATCTGGGGAGTAGAGCAGGATGTCATCAATACAGGCAATTACGAACCTCCCCAACATGTCCCTAAGCATGTCGTTGATGCAGCACTAGAAGACACTGGGCATGCAAAAAAGGCCATAAGGCATGACCAAATATTCAAAGTGATCCACCGTGGTGCTAAAAGCAGTCTTCCACTCATCACCCTCGTGTATTCTGACCAAGTTGTAAGCGCTACGAAGGTCAAGTTTGGAGAATATTTTGGCCGATCTGAGTTGCTCTAAAGATGATGGGACCACAGGAAGTGGATAGGGATACTTTACAGTCATTTGGTTCAGGCCTCGATAATCTATACATGGCCAGAGGCCACCTCCTTTCTTTTCCACAAAGAAAAACCCCGCTGAGGCTGGAGATGTAGAGTGTCGGACGTACCCTTGCTGCAGAGCTTCTTGCACATACTCCTCCATCACAGCTTGTTCTGCTAACAACAAAGGGTAGATGCTGTTTCATGGAGGAGTCGTACCTGGGAGGAGGTTGATGGCACAGTCATAGGAGTGATGCAGAGGTAGACCACAGGCTTTCCCTTTGCTGAATACCTCCTTGAGGTCCAGATAACAAGTTGGGATGTTGTCAAGGGAGTCAGGCTGAGGGTTCTCTACTGAGGTGGAAGAGAGTGTAATCTGTGGAAGTTTCAGGCAATTTTGCAGACAGGAGGGTGACCACTGAAGAATGTCCCATTGTTGCCATGAGATTAGAGGGTCGTATAGTTGAAGCCATGGGTATCCTAGGATGATGTCATGATTTGAAGTCAGGGTGACAAGGAGAGTTATCTGTTCTGTGTGGAAGGCTCCTACTTGAATCTTGAGGGGAGTTGTTTGAGATGAGACCAGTCCTTCCCCTATGGGGCCCCCGTCAATAGCTTTCAGTTTGATGGGTCTCAGAAGGGTGTGGGTGGAGAGTTGATACCCCTGTATAATAGCGCTGTTTATGAAGTTTCCCTCGGCCCCTGAGTCAGTGAAGGCAGAAAGTACATGGGTCAAGTTTGGTAGCTTTAATAACACTGGTACTTGGAAAGATTGTGAGCTGTGAGACATTTTTGGACTCACCGGGTTAACAGGGCCAGAAGCTTTGCTTGGCTGACAATCCCGTGGGGGCCAAGTAGGGCACTTAGAGATCGCAGAGACCCTCCCTTCTTCTTCTCTCCCTTTCTGACCTCTGCAGTCATGTGCGAGAGATCTCCATGGGAGTTCCAAAGTTTGTCCTGGGAGAGGAGGTTGGAGGTAGTTGCAGTGAGGATCATTTGTGGAGGAGATGATCCAAGCGGATGACCAGATCAATGACAGAATCCAGTGAGAGATGTTCATCATGGCATGCTAGCTCACTTAGCACTTCTGGATGCAGACCTTGTCGAAATGTGGCTTTCAAGGCTGGCTCGTTCCAGCTGCTGCTGGTGGCCAAGGTGCAGAAATCCAGTGCATATCCAGCGATGCTCCTTTCTCCCTGTCAGATTGTTAGCAGGCTCTTTCTGACCTCTACATCCTCAGGCTGATGATCAAACAGTCTCATGAACAACTCCAAAAAATGGTCATAGGATGTAGTGTGTTCGCCCTGTGCATCCAGACAGTGCTCGCCCACTGAGCAGCCTTACCACTGAGAAGACTGATGAACTGGGAGATCTTGTGTTCATCTGTGGCTCCAGTGAGAGTGGGGAAATACAGTGAATATTGGAGAAGGAATCCCTTGCAATTGAAAACCTCCCCAGAGAACTTTTCAGGCAGAGGAATGCTACGAGATGTACCGGCAGGTGATGAGGGGCATGTGAGGATAGCCTGTGACACTACAGCAGCAAGTTGCAACATCCTGGTGTTTAGATCACTAATCATCTGCTGGTGCTCTCCTAACAGATGCCCCTGTGCATGGATTGCAGTCTGCTAAACTTCCTCTGCTGCATCCATGACAGCGAAGTATCCTGTCAGATCACAGGTACTTATGGATGCAATTACAGGGGAGAGCAGGTGTGACGCAAACTGTAGGCAAAGCCAAAACGTGAGTCAGAAATCATAGTCAGGAAACAGGTGTGGGTCAACTGATCAGAAAACAGTGCAGTGTAGGGCAGACGAGAAGATGAAGTCAAATGAGATCAGGACTGTTAACAGAAAGTCAGAAGATAAACAGAAGGCTTGGTAAAGTCAGGTACAGGACACAGAACGATACTTTGTGAAAAGTGCTTGTGACCATCCATCCATCCATCCATCCATCCATTTTCTGCCACTTATCCGGGTCCGGGTTGTAGGGGTAGCAGTCTAAGCAGAGCAGCTCAGACTTCCCTCTCCCCAGCCACCTCCACCAGCTCTTCAAGGGGGAATACTGAGGCATTCCCCCCTACCCTCTCCGAGAGATGTAATCTCTCCAGCATGTCCTGGGTCTGCTCTAGGGTCTCCTTCCAGTGGGGCATGCCCAGAGAACCTCCCCTGGGAGGCATTCAGGGGGCATCCTGACAAGGTGTCTGAACCACCTCAACTGACTTCTTTCAATGTGGAGAAGCAGTGGTTCTACTCTGAATCTCTCTCGAATGGCCAAGCTTCTCACCCTGTCTCTAAGGGAGAGCCCAGCCACCCTGCAGAGAAAACTCATTTTGACTGCTTGTATCCATGATCTCATTCTTTTGGTCACTAGTTTGTGACCATAGGTGAGGGTGGGAACATAGATGACCAGTAAATTGAGAGCTTTGCCTTTTGGCTCAGCTCTCTCTTTACCACAACAGACTGGTTTAGCATCTGCATCACTGCTGACACTGCCTTGATCCATCTGTCCAACTCCCACTCCCCCCCTACCCTCACTCGTGAACAAGACCCCGAGATACTTAAACTCCTCCACTTGAGGTAGCAACTTCCTCCTGGCCCAAAGTAGGCACTCCACCCATTTCCAGCTGAGTGCCATGGCCACAGACTTGGAGGTGCTGATCTTCATCCCAGCCGCATCACACTCTGCTGCAAACCGTCCCACCGCATGCGGTAGGTCACAGACTGATGAAGCCAACAGGACCACATCATCTGCAAAAAGCAGAGATGTGACCCTGATGACACCAAACTGGCCACCCTCTGCCCCGCGGCTGCACTTAGAAATTATGTCCGTAAAAGTTATGAACAGAACCGGTGACAAAGGGCAGCCCTGGTGGAGTCCCACATGCACCGGGAATGAGTCTGACTTACTGTACTGCCGGCAATGCAAATCAAACTTCTGCTCCAGTCATACAGGGTCCAAATGGCCCAAAGCAGTGGGTCCCGAGCCCCATACTCCCAAAGCACCCCCCACAAGGGACATGGTCATAAGCCTTCTCCAAGTCTACAAAACACAAACTCCCATGCACCCTCCCGTACCCTTGCAAGGGTAAAGAGCTGGTCCAGTGTTCCATGACGAGGATGAAAACCTGGTGGTGTAGGGGTTAGCACGGTTGCCTCACTGCAAGAAGGTTCTGGGTTTGAACCCAGCGGCTGGCGAGGGCCTTTCTGTGTGGTGTTTGCATGTTCTCCCCTTGTCTGCATCGGTTTCCTCTGGGTGCTCTGGTTTCCCCCACAGTTCAAAGACATGCGGTTAGGTTAATATGGGGATGGCCTTGGGCTGAGGTGCCCTTGAGCGAGACACCTAATTCCCAACTGCTTCCCGGGAGCTGTTAGCATGGCTGCCCACTGCTCTGGGTATGTGTGTGTGTGCTCATTGCTCACGTGTGTGCATGTGTGTGTTCACTGCTTCAGTTGGGTTAAATGCAGAGAGGAATTTCACAAGTGTGTGATGAATAAAGTTGTGCTTGCTTTCTTTTTCTTCCTCTCCAGCATCCCAGCATAGGTTTTCCCGGGGAGGCTGAGAAGTGTGAACCCCCTATAGTTGATACTCTCTGGTCCCCTTTTTTAAAGAGGGGGACTACCATCCCAGTCTGCCAATCCAGAGGCACTGTCCCCAACCTCCACGCAATATTGAAGAGGCATGTCAGCCAAGACAGCCCAACAACATCCAGCGCTTTCAGGAACTCAGGACGAATCTCATCCACCCACAGAGCCCAGCCACCGAGGAGCTTTTTAACCACCTTGGCAACCTCAGCCCCTGTGATGGGCGAGTCCTCCAAAGCACACTCAGACTCTGCGTCCTCCTCGGATGACATAAAGGTGGGATTGAGGAGATCCTCAAAGTATTCCTTCCACCACCAGACAATGTCCCCAGTTGAGGTCAACAGTACTTCATCCCCACTGTAAACAGTCAGGACAGAGCATTGCTTCCCCTTCCTGAGCCACTGGATGGTTTGCCAGAATCTCTTCGAGGCTGACCGAAACTCACTTTCTCACACTCGAGTTTTTGTTTCAGTGACCACCAGAGTCACATTCTGCTTGGCCCGTCGGTACAGGTCAGCTACCTCTGGAGACCCACAGGCTAACCAAGCCCGATAGGACTCCTTCAGCTTGGTGGCTCCCCTCACCGCAGGTGTCCACCACTGGGTTCAGGGATTACCACCATGACAGGCACCAACAAACTTGCAGCCGCAGGTCCACACAGCTACCTCAGCAATGGAGGTATAGAACATGGTCCACTCTGACTCAATGTCCCCATCCTCCCCCGGTATGCAGTTGAAGCTCTCCTGGAGGTGGCAGTTGAAGATCCGATGGACGGGAGCCTCCACCAGACATTCCTAGCATACCCTCACTACATCTTTGGGCCTACCAGGTTTGTCCGGCCTCCTCCCCTGCCATCTGATCCAGCTTGCCAGCAGGTAGTGATCAGTTAACAGCTCTGCTCCTCTCTTCACCCGAGTGTCCAAGACATATGGTTGCAGCTCAGATGAAACCACTACAAAGTCAATCATTGATCTACAGCCTAGGGTGTCCATGTGCCACGTGCACTTATGGACACCCTTATGCTTGAACATGGTGTTCATTATGGCCAAACCATGTATGGCACAGAAGTCCAACAAGAGAACACTGCTTGGGTTCAGATCGGGCAGGCCATTCCTCCCAATCACACCCCTCCAGGTCTCACTGTCATTGTCCACGTTGAAGTCCCCCAGTAAAACAATGGAGTCCCCTCATGATGCACTGTCTAGTACCCCACTCAAGGACTCCAAGAAGGCCGGGTACTCTAAACTACCATTTGGCGCATAAGCGCAAATGACTGTCAGAGACAGTTCCCTGACCCAAAGGTGCAGGGAAATGACCATCTCGTTTACTGGGGAGAACTCCGATGTTAGCGCACTGAACTGGGGGGCTACCAATGGCCCCACCTCTGCCCGGCACCAATCACCCTTGGCAACTCCAGCATGGAAGAGAGTCCAACCCCTCTCCAGGAAATTGGTTCCAGAGCCCAAGCTATATGTTGAGGTGAGCCCAACTATATCTAGTTGGTACCTCTCAACCTCACGCACAAGCTCAGGCTCCTTCCCCACCAAAAAGGTTACATTCCATGTCCCAAAAGCCAGTTTTGTCAGTTGGGAATCAGTATGCCAGGGCCTCTGCCTTTGGCTGCGACCTGATCCACAATGCACCAGACCCTTATGGCACCTCCTGTGTGTGGTGGGTCCACAAGAGAGTGGTTCCGTGTTGCTCATTTGGGCTGGGCATAGGCACGGACATAGGCATGGCCACCAGGCACTCGCTGACAAGCCTCTCCCCCAGACCTGGCTCCAGGGTGGGGCCTCAATATCCCTGGTCCAGGCAAGGGCACTTGGATCCTTGCTTTTTCTCTCATGAGGGTCTTCAGAACCGCTCTTAGTCTGACCTCTCATCTAGAACCTGTTTGCCTTGGGAGACCCTACCAGGTCAAATGCCCCTGACAACATAGCTCCTAGAATCACTGAGGCACTCAAACCCCTCCACCACGTTAAGGTGGCGATTCAAGGATGGGGTGCTTGTGACTGCTGAGCTTATATGAGGTTGGTGATTGCGAGGTAATAGGCTGCAGGTGAAGTGATTAGAATTCCGGTGACAGGGGGCACTGTGGCTATTGGGAAGTATAGTCCAGAGCAGCCATGTTTGGAGGCTGCTCTGAACTCAGGTTTTCAGTGCTGTTATTGACACAGATACAGTAAAGGGCAACAACAAAGGAGTTCTTATATCTATTGTATTTTGTAACTGCATAACAACATCAGTGCATTGTATTGTTTTGAGACAAAGGGCCAAGCCTTTCTACCTTCAAATGGCATGTTAGGAAATTAGTCCAGGTGAGTTATATCACATTTAGAATTTCACTCATTTAACTAAGACTTAATTGCACACAACTGTACCAACAAAAAACAAAAAGACAAGTGCATAATATGGAATGACCCAGAGGAAAATATTACTGCTTACAACAGTCTTGTCTTTGTCTCACAGAAAAAAGATCTTACTGAATTCTGATCTGTTTCTCCTAAAATCCCATGAGGAGTAAAAGAATAGCAGAAGAGTATTTTAAAGGGGAACTGAAGGCAACTTTTTTATTATCAAAATTCTATTTATCTCATTTTATTACATATAGGAATGCATTTTTGATAGTTATTTTGTCACTGCTATAGCAAGTTATGAGTGTTTGAAATATGCTATGTAATATATCAGTCCATATATCAAAGCAATGGCCATAAACGAGATTTGTTGAGACCTTTGTGAGACCTCGTAGGACAGAAGTAAAATGTACAGCCGAAGTCAAACCCTGTGTCCGAAATTGCTCACTTATTCACTACTCCCTACTCCCTATATAGGGAATTACTATAAAGAGTACTATATAGTGAGCTCATTGGTAAAATGAAAAAATGCTTTCAGACACTAGTCTGTCACATTGGTATTTATGTCATTACTGTTGCACAATTAAAATGTGCCAGATCAGTCGGATGGTGGGTTTTCAGAATAATAAATACATGCATGTATTTTTGTGATAAATACATATTATACTGAGCGCATTTCCCACATTAATCAATGCAAAGTACCTGCATCTTTCAGTTTTTTTAAATCAAGGCTGAATACTTTCTTCTTTGCCACTGCCTTTATTAAATCAAATCTGAGACTTTTAATTTGATTTCTTTCAGTGTGACCACAATGTATGATGGGATATATTGCTTTGGTTAGTGACCATCGTTGTACACTTCTTTTCATGATGCATTGTGGGATGCTTTGAGTGCACTATATAGGGTGTAAATAATCCTCACTAAGGTTTTGGACAGCACTACAAAATGGCGTCCCCACTATATAGTGCCCTATATAATGAGTAGGGAGTGATTTCGGACACAGGGAAAGTGACCAGCATCTGCCAACATTGTCAAAAGACGCGGGCGCCCTCTTTCGAATGCTAATGTAATCAAGCTGGAAGTTTTGTTTGTTTTGATAGCAATCAGGAAAGTTTGAAAAAAGAAGGCAGTAATCATCATTTAAACTCGTTTTTGTGCAATATTTCATTTGGAAAACAGTTTTCAAAATGGTGGCACTGACACCTGGCTGACACTTCATGTTTCGAACTCTTACACAAGTCTCGTGAAGATTGTGCAGATACAGTAAGCGACGCCTGCTGTTGACCAAACAAACTAAATTCAGCATGGCTAAAAACCGAATAGGCCGATAAGTATAGAATTTAATTGTAATTAGTTGCCAATATGAGTCACAATATAAGGTTACTAAAACAGAAAACGTAATTGAATAACACGTTAATTAAGAAATAAAGCAAGTTTAAAAATGACTTCAGTTCCCCTTTAAGATCTTAAATTGAACTTAAATTGGACTTAATCAGGCTTTGACAATAGACTATTTCTTAGGAGTTTAAATTAAGATGTAACGTTATGAAACATTGGCCAGGTCTTACTGAATTCTGACTTGTTTCTCCTAAAACCCATTTAGGAGAGAAAGAGAAAAGAGAGAGAGATTAAGCTCAATGTAAGAGGTGATTTGTTTCTGAAAGACAAAGATAAGACTGCTGTAAGAAGCAATGTCATCCTCGGGGGAAAGGTTATACAACCCCGATTCCAAAAAAGTTGGGACAAAGTACAAATTGTAAATAAAAACGGAATGCAATGATGTGGAAGTTTCAAAATTCCATATTTTATTCAGAATAGAACATAGATGACATATCAAATGTTTAAACTGAGAAAATGTATCATTTAAAGAGAAAAATTAGGTGATTTTAAATTTCATGACAACAACACATCTCAAAAAAGTTGGGACAAGGCCATGTTTCCCACTGTGAGACATCCCCTTTTCTCTTTACAACAGTCTGTAAACGTCTGGGGACTGAGGAGACAAGTTGCTCAAGTTTAGGGATAGGAATGTTAACCCATTCTTGTCTAATGTAGGATTCCAGTTGCTCAACTGTCTTAGGTCTTTTTTGTCGTATCTTCCGTTTTATGATGCGCCAAATGTTTTCTATGGGTGAAAGATCTGGACTGCAGGCTGGCCAGTTCAGTACCCGGACCCTTCTTCTACGCAGCCATGATGCTGTAATTGATGCAGTATGTGGTTTGGCATTGTCATGTTGGAAAATGCAAGGTCTTCCCTGAAAGAGACGTCGTCTGGATGGGAGCATATGTTGCTCTAGAACCTGGATATACCTTTCAGCATTGATGGTGTCTTTCCAGATGTGTAAGCCACCCATGCCACACGCACTAATGCAACCCCATACCATCAGAGATGCAGGCTTCTGAACTGAGCGCTGATAACAACTTGGGTCGTCCTTCTCCTCTTTAGTCCGAATGACACGGCGTCCCTGATTTCCATAAAGAACTTCACATTTTGATTCGTCTGACCACAGAACAGTTTTCCACTTTGCCACAGTCCATTTTAAATGAGCCTTGGCCCAGAGAAGACGTCTGCGCTTCTGGACCACGTTTAGATACGGTTTCTTCTTTGAACTATAGAGTTTTAGCTGGCAGCGGCGGATGGCACGGTGAATTGGGTTCACAGATAATGTTCTCTGGAAATATTCCTGAGCCCATTTTGTGATTTCCAATACAGAAGCATGCCTGTATGTGATGCAGTGCCGTCTAAGGGCCCGAAGATTACGGGCACCCAGTATGGTTTTCCGGCCTTGACCCTTACGCACAGAGAGTCTTCCAGATTCTCTGAATCTTTTGATGATATTATGCACTGTAGATGATGATATGTTCAAACTCTTTGCAATTTTACACTGTTGAACTCCTTTCTGATATTGCTCCACTATTTGTCGGCGCAGAATTAGGGGGATTGGTGATCCTCTTCCCATCTTTACTTCTGAGAGCCACTGCCACTCCAAGATGCTCTTTTTATACCCAGTCATGTTAATGACCTATTGCCAATTGACCTAATGAGTTGCAATTTGGTCCTCCAGCTGTTCCTTTTTTGTACCTTTAACTTTTCCAGCCTCTTATTGGCCCTGTCCCAACTTTTTTGAGATGTGGTGCTGTCATGAAATTTCAAATGAGCCAATATTTGGCATGAAATTTCAAAATGTCTCACTTTCGACATTTGATATGTTGTCTATGTTCTATTGTGAATACAATATCAGTTTTTGAGATTTGTAAATCATTGCATTCCGTTTTTATTTACAATTTATACTTTGTCCCAACTTTTTTGGAATCGGGGTTGTATGACATATGATATATGTTATATGACAACATATCAGTGCAATCTTTTATCAAGGCAAAGTAATTGTATTGAAATCACATCAGACATTTCAAAAATCAGCTGACATTTGCCATCTAATAAGATAATTTTTTTTTTTTTCGATTTAACAAGAGCAGTAAAGTCAGGTGTATACGTGGTCAGGGCAATACGCATACAGTGGTGCAGATTCTGAGCAGTGAGGATGCACGATTATTAATTTTAATGGCCTTCATGTATGAGAATGACAATTTGCATGTGTAAATATTGCCAAACATTGTGAGGATAAAAAGAGCAAGACCCCTTGAATGAGGGAATTTCTTGTGGCTGACATCATGAGTCCAAAACTTTTCAGAACCTGCTAGCTGTAATGACCGTTGCAGGTCATCTGCTGACTGAATGTCGATGAGTTTGAGTTGTAAAGATGCTTCATTTAATGACGTTACCAGCTCCTTTCCTTTCAGTGCAAACTCTCCATCAACATTCACACAGAAAGGATCGTTCTCTGTCCATTCACTGTTGAATTGCTTGTTTTCTGTGTCAACTTTTCGCTTGTTTAAAGTAGAAAGAGACATTTTGTCTAGCTAACATGCTAGCAAGAATAGGACCAGAGTTAGAAGAGCGGAGCCGTGAGAGCGTAGAACAGCGCATGCATCTGGATATATATACACACACACACACACTTTTTTTTTTACACTACTTAAAGGGCTGGTACAAATTGCCTCGCAGTCCAGACCTGGCCCGAGGGCCACCAATTGAATATCCTGGGTCTAAACCTATATATTACAATGTCTTCCTATTTCTATAGTTATTACTCATTTTCAGAGGGGAATAGGAGATATTTAGGTGCAGAAAATACTCTGCATTGCTCAGTTTATGGTATTTATTTTGTGTGTGCGCACGCAAGTGACAGCGCGGCGCTGACATTGCACAGTGTGGCGGCGCGCCGTGTATCCATGCTTTGAAGAAAGCCACATATATGTCTGTATACAAACAATCACTGGCCACTTCATCCCATGACACAGCCTGTCTTTTGGACTTGTTGCTGTCTGGCTGACTGGATGGTCCATTTCATCTTTGGTCCAGAGCACAAAGCATCCATTTTTTGCAAAAAAGACTGGGAATACTGATTTGTCTGACCACAATACACATTTCAACTGTGTGATGGTCCATCCCAGATGCCTCTGAGCCCCAAAAAATTCGACTGTGCTTCTGGACACAGTTAATATAAGGCTTCCTTTTTACACAGTAAAGTTTTAACTGGCATTTGTTGATGTAACTCCATATTGTAGTGTTTGACAAAAGGTTTGCCAAAGTAATTCTAAGCCCATATGGTTATATCAGCTATAAATGAATCATAGTTTTGATGCAGTGCCGTCTGAGAGATTGGAGATCAAGGGTATTCAGTTGAGGCTTGTGTCCTTGCCTTTTATGTACTGAAATTCCTTGAATCATTTAATGATAATATATAGATTTAGGCACTGCCTAAAAGCAGAGCTCTCATCTGTTTCTGGGTTGTAGAATTTTCTTATTTCATAGCCAGTCTCTTTTGTTTTATTTCTTTACTGGCTAGCACTGGCCACTAGGCGGTGTGTATGACTGGTAATTACTAACACTGGCCACTCGGCTGTGTGTATGACTGGTAATTACTAACACTGGCCACTCGGCTGTGTGTATGACTGGTAATTACTAACACTGACCACTAGGCAGTGTGTATGACTGGTAATTACTAACACTGACCACTAGGCGGTGTGTATGACTGGTAATTACTAACACTGACCACTAGGCGGTGTGTATGACTGGTGGTACACGTACACCGACAAACCACAAAAAATCAACTCGATGGGTTTACCATTTTTTCTTAGGTATGGTGCTCTGCTGGGAGCTCCGCTATTATGCACCATAGAGGGTGAAATATCCAAATCCCTTCATATCTTTCTTTGAAGAGCTTTGTTTTTAAACATTTAAATTATTTATGCATGCATTTTTTGACAAACTAGAGCTCCTCAGCCCATCTTTGTTCCTCAAAGACTAGGCCTTGCCAAGGATACTGATTTTGTACCAAATCATGATTACGATCACCTGTTGACAGCACCTGTTTCAAATCACATCATTCATTAATTTTTTTTTACTTCGTTACTAGCCCTAAATTGCCCAGTCACAACTTTTTTTTTCTTTCTTTTTTTAATGTGTTGCATGTCTGAAATGCAGGAATGAATGTACTTTAACAAATGAATTAAAATTGACCAGTCAAAACATGAAATAGCTTGTGTTTGTCGGTAAACCCACTGGTGAAGAGCTGACTACAAACACAGACAGCTCAAACTACAATTCCCAGAACACACAGCATGCTCTGTCTCCCATCTTCTAACACACAGCTGACATCCATTTCCTCATCACCTGCCTCTGTATATAAACACCAGTCACACAAGCATTCAATGTGAAGTATCATTCCGGTTCACTGATCATACCAAGCCTTGTTATCTCTCTGACTGCCTTTCTACCATTCTGACCTTTACTAGTGTTTCTTGTTTCCTCGATCTTTGTTTACCTCTGATGTTCTGTTTCCCGATCGTCTGACCCTAGCGTGTTTACTGACCTTGATTCCTGTCTCTCAATTTGGTTTGGTTCACTATTCTAAAGCTGTCTTCTGCCGCACATACATCCGTAAGTGACTGTGTACTCACAGGATACTTCACCATCATGGATTTAGTGGAGGATCAAAAGCAGACAGCTCTCAATGCCCAGGGGCGACTGCTAGGAGAACACCAACAGATGCTCGCCGATCTCAACACCAGGATGGCACAGCTAATGACGGTTATGTTGCAGGCCCTCCTAGTGCGCACCGAATCTCCTCCTTGCCCGGCTTTGCAACTCCCCACACCAGAAGAGTTCACTGGTGACCCCATCACATGTAAGGGCTTCTTGCTACAATGCTCTTTGTATTTTGCCACCAAGCCGGATATCCCGGAAGAACATAAAATCACTAAGTTTCTGTCTCTCCTCTCCGGCAAAGCACTTCGCTGGGCTCCGGCTGTCTGGAACAAAGGTGGAAAGCCAGCGGGGTCATATGAACTGTTTCTCTCCCTCTTCAAGAAGGTTTTCAACCACAAACCTAGGGGAATCAAAGTCAGGGAAAGCCTCCTCACCAGCTTACAAGGCACCAGAAGTGTTGCTGAATACGCCCTGGATTTTAGGACCCTTGCAGTCTCTAGTGGATGGAATGACCCAGTACTCAAAGTGGTCTTTCACCAGGGGTTGCGCCCTGAGATCCTCAGTGAGCTGGCATGCAGGGATGAGAACCTCTCGCTGGATGCCTTGATTGAACTGGCTATTCGTCTGGACCAGCTGTTGAAACACCGGCCTTCGCTCCTCACAGATAAGAAACTAAACCCACCTCCAGAGGACCACGAACCCATGGAACTCTCTCGCTCATGGTTGTCCCATGCTGAGCATGCCAGACGGCATAAAGAGGGTTTGTGTTACTATTGTGGGAGTGCCTATCAGAACCTCCAGCACTGTCCAGTTCGACCTGTCCGGGGAACCTCCACCTAGAAATCCACTTCCTCCCCAAGTCCGGTGAGAAAGCTCCACTCCAAGTCTTTCAAAATCCCTGTATTACTGAAGTTGGCATCCTCCACTCATGTGCTGTCCGCCTTCATAGATTCAGGAGCAGAGGGGAACTTCATCAGCAAAGCTCTTGTACAGGAGCTCCACCTGCCAGTCACTTCTCTGCAGAGCACACTTAGCATCCGGACCATCGATGGTGGACCCATAGGCAATGGCCTAGTTACTTCTCAGACACAGCCACTTCAAATACAAGTAGGAGCCCTCCATCACGAACTGATATCCTTGTACATCACAATCACTGATCACCATATCATCCTTGGCTAGCCCTGGTTACAACTGCATGACCCCCTCATCTCCTGGCAGAACAAGGAGATACTCCAGTGGTCACCTACATGCTTGCAGAGCTGCCTCTCTCATCCTCAACTCGTAGTTTCCTCTACCTCAGTAGAGTGCCCACTTCCAGCCTCCATGGACAACGTTCCTGAATGCTAGCAGGATCTTTCTGAGGTCTTCAGTAAGGGGAAGGCCTGCAGACTACCACCGCATAGACCCTACAACTGTGCCATCGAACTGGTACTGGGCATGGCACCACCACAAGGGTGCATCTATCCCCTTTCCCAGAAAGAACATGCCGCCATGGAGGAATATATCCAAGAAGCTCTCAAATAAGGTTACATCTGGCCGTCAATCTCGTGCCTCAGCCAGCTTCTTTTTTGTATAGAAACAAGGAGGTGGACTACGACTCTGCCTTGACTATCGAGGGCTAAATGAGGTCACCATCAAGTACCCATATCCTCTCCCACTGGTACCAGCAGCTCTGGAGCAACTCAGATCAGCCAACGAGGTGACAAGTGGAAGACAGTGTTCAGTACAACCACTGGTCACTTCGAATACCAGGTCATGCTGTAGGAACTATCTTCAGCTCCCAGCATGTTCCAAAGTTTCATCAACAACGTACTGTGGGACATGCTGGGAAAAGACATCATCGCATACATAGATGACATCTTGCTTTACTCCTCAGATTTCCACAGTTATCAAAGCCACGTCAGAGCCGTACTAAAACGGCTGCTTGAAAACCACCTATACGTCAAGGCCAAGAAGTGCGAATTCCACCTAGACAAGATCTTCTTAGGCTACATCATCAGCTCAGAAGGAGTCAGTATGGATTCAGCCAAAGTCTTGGCCGCCACCTCATGGCTGCCACATCATGGCCGCCACCTCATGGCCGCAACCCAAGTCAGTCAAGGACCTCTAGAGGTTTCTAGGTTTCACCAACTTCTACCGCCAATTCATCAGGAACTTCAGCACCTTTGCCTCTCCTTTGACCATCCTCCTGAAAAAGGGTCCCATGTGCCTTAGGTGGAATCCTCAGGTGGAAGAAGCCTTCAATCAGCTCAAGGCCGCATTCATGTTGACTCCCATTCTCCAACATCCAGACCCCACGAAGCCATTTATCATAGAGGTGGATGCCTCTGACATGGGAGTCAGAACCATCCTTTCCCAATGATTTGGAGAAAGGCCAAAACTACACCCAGTGGCCTTTTTCTCCAAAAAGCTTACCCCTGCCGAGAGGAACTATGACGTGGGCAATCGTGAGCTGCTGGCCATCAAGCTAGCCCTAGAAGAGTGGTGACACTGGCTGGAGGAAGCAACTCACCCATTCACCATCTTAACCAACCACAAGAACCTAGAGTATCTCAAGAAGGCCAAGAGGCTGAATCCACATCAGGCCAGGTGGGCACTATTCTTTACCCGGTTTAACTTCTCTATCTCCTTCTGACCAGGGTCCAAGAACACTAAAGTGGATGCTCTGTCCCAGGCTGTAGATCCGTCACCCAGAGACACAGAACCCCAACCTATCATCCCACCCCAACATTTCATCCAATCCATCACATGGGATTTGGACAGCGAAATTTGTAAGTCTCAATCTCAGACTACTCCCAACAACATCCCACCTGGTCTTCTTTTTGTGCCCACATGTCTACGCAGCAAACTCATCACCTGAGCGCACTCCTCTCCTGCCACTGGTCACCCCAACAGCTATTGCACCTACCAAATGCTGAAGAATAGGGACAACATGTTGACTGAGATCAACCATTTCGTCGCTTCCTGTTCCGACTGCTCACAAGCCAAGGTTCTCTGAGCTCCTCTGACTGGCAAACTTATGCCTCTACCTGTCCCACAGCGACCATGGTCACACTTGGTGATCAACTTCATCACAGACCTTCCTGCGTCCCAAAACAACACCACAATCATGGTCACCATAGACTAGTTCTTGAAGGCCTTGAGGCTCATCCCTCTTCCAGGCATTCCCACTGCTGCCCAAACAGCAGAACTCCTGTATCAGCAAGTCTTCCACTACTATGGCATCCCTGAGGACATCATAAGTGACCGAGGTCCTCCGTTCATATCCAAGTTCTGGTCATGCTTCATGGAGAGACTGGGAGTGTCCATTAGCCTCACATCAGGTTACAACCCCCAGTCCAATGGGCAGGTAGAGTGGGCCAACCAGGAGATCAACTGCTTCCTACACATCTACTGCATGCGCAACCAAGGGGACTGGGCACGTTTCCTGCCATGGACCGAGTATGCGCAGAACTCACTGAAGCATTCTAACACTGTTCCAGTGCATACTTGGCTACCAACTACCCTTGTTCCCCTGTGACGATGCACCCAGTCAAGTCCAGGCAGTCGATGAATGGTTCAAACGCAGCCAAACTATTTGGGAGGAGGTTCACCAGCAACTAGAAGTTGTCTGCATGAAATGCAAAGCCTATGCCGATCATCATAGAGGAGAGACCCCTACGTACCTTCCGGGAGATAGAGTATGGGTGGCAACAAAGAACCTACGAGAGACACAAACCTGTAAGAAGCTCCAGCCACGTTACATCGGACCCTTCAAGGTACTACGGCACATCAATGATGTCTCTTACTGACTAGAACTTCCACCGCACAGCAGAATCTCTCCCATTTTCCACGTATCCAATCTTAAACCCATCATTCCAGGTCCACTCTCCGAGAACACACCCACTCTAGACCATCCCTCTCTGAACCTCGACAGAGAACCCATCTACCAGGTCAACAAGATTCTCGACTCCAGGCGAAGAGGTGGCCAGATCGAGTACCTGGTAGATTGGAAAGGATACGGGCTGGAGGAACAGAGTTGGGTAAAGTCCAAAGACATCCTCGACCCGCTACTCAAGCAGGATTTCCACACTCAACATCTCAGCAAATCGGCACCTAGAGGTCGAGGACTCCCCCAAAAGACTTTAGCTCCCGGAGGTAGCTCTGGGGGGGAATCTGTCAGTAAACCCGCTGGTGAAGAGCTGACTACAAATATGGACAGCTCAAACTACAACTCCCAGAACACACAGCGCCCTCTGTCTCCCACCGTCTAACACACAGCTGACATCCATTTCTTCATCACCTGCCCCTGTATATAAACACCAGTCACACAAGCACTCAATGCAAAGTATCGTTCCGGTTCACCAATCATACCAAGCTTTATCATCTCTCTGACTGCCTTTCTACCATTCTGACCTTTGCTAGTATTTCTTGTTTCCTCAATCTCTGTTTACCTCTGATATTCTATTTGCCGATCGCCCGACCCTAGCGTGTTTACTGACCTTGATTCCTGTCTCTTGATTTGGCTTGGTTCGCTATTGTAAAGCTGTCTTCTGCCACACATACATCAGTAAGTGCCTGCATACTCAGTGTTCATACTGTCTGCAAATAAATAGAATTCAAACACAGTTTAAAAATCACTGCTCTTTTTTCATTGCATTTTCCATGCTGTCCCAACTTTTTCCTGTCCTAAAATTTGAGGTTGTATAACTCGGTTTTCAAATGTTTGTCCAGTACTTATTTCAGATGGTGTACGGTAGCTGGTGCTTGGGGGGGGGAGGAAGAGGAATAGATGAGAATGTCATTTATGTGGGTGATGACATATATTTTAACATATCATGCAGAACATGGTGGGAAAGGCCATTTTCACATTTATTGCCTTCACAAATATGCATTAGATTGTATCGTAGATGTGCTTGAGACTGAGAGTTTTGAGATTGAGAATGTTTCTTCCTCTTTGAGCTGTTTGAGGGCTGCTGGGATGAAAGGCAGGAGATATTGGTAGTTTACTGTGACTTGGTTAAGTCTTTGATCATTACAAAATCTAACAAAGATGTTTGAATTTATGCCAACAGACTTGCAATTATGGTAACAGAAAACTCTTGGCTGTAAAACTGGCATTCGAAGAGAGGCACCACTAGCTGGAGGAAGCAGAACACGATCCCTTTATAATTTACACTGATCATTAAAATCTCTCTCTCTCTCCATTGCAGGAAAAGGGCAACACAGCTCTGTGCCACTCTGTCTCCAAGATACAAAAACAGCATAAAATAAACCAGCTAAATTATGTCTTACTCAGTAGAGTTGGTGTTTAAATCTAGCTAGCTAAGGCCATTTGTGGATTCATGTAACAGCCGGAGGCACACATCATCGCTTTGAACTTGAGTTGAATGCTTTGAAACCTTGTCCAATCACACACAAAAACCATGAATTAATCCATTTTCAACTCGCATTTAGCAACACAGCACAACAGAATGGCTAGTGATCACATCACAGACATTTTTCAGACATCAAATCAGAGAATTGCTGAGGACACTTCTACCTTCCTTTACTGAATCTGTTATCCCTTTGACCTCCTCAAAGGCACAGGAAACTCAACAATTGGGTCACAAATCAGCAGCATCAGATGAGGAGCGAGAGGAACACTGACCCGCCTTAACAGTCATCATTATAAATTCCAGAATCTCCAATTCATCTGTGAGTTGGGCATCATATTACCATCCACCTAGATCTATGATCAACAACTTTATGGTAATAATTTTAACTCTAGAATCTCTCTGATGTTGCATTGATCTCAAACAGTTTCCACCTCTGCAATATGTAGACAGAGGAGAACTTCAGACCTTTGGTGTGATCTCTAATGAAGAATTGTTTGAAGAGAACCATAAAGCCTTCTCCATCATTTCTGGTTAAGCTGACTCAACTGAGACTGTGGCTGGACTTCAGTGCAATTGCCAGTGAAATTGGTCCACACAGAGTCATGTGTCTTCATCCATGATCCCTGGACAAGCAGACTCAACACCACAGAGATACCATCTCTGTGCAGTCTCTGCTAAACTGCATAATCACTTAGTCCTGACACTCTTTCCCTACAATCTCCATCAATGCCATGGATGACTAGACTGATGCCACTGACTGACTGGACCAGGCTCAACCAAAGAGATAAGTTACTGGACGTTTTGAATAAAGCGTCTGTAGAAAACAAGGAGATGATCATCTTGGGAGATCTTAACTGTGACTTATTGCCTGGCTCAAAGCGCAACAGCGACACCAAGAAATTGGTCAGCATTTTTTGTACTATTGGTCTGGAACAGTTGGTTGATACGCCCACAAGGATGACAAAGAATAGTACATCACTCCTAGACATCATTGCTTCTAATAGCCCACAGAACATCGTGAGATGTGATGTCATATCAACAGCTTTCAGTGATCATGAAATGGTAGCATGTGTTAGAAAACTGAACAACTTGAAATTCCAACCACGAGTCACCACCTGCCGAGTTTTCAGCAAGTATGATCCAGAATTATTCTGCCTTGACTTACATGAAGCTTTTCAGGACTTTGATGCAAATATCGAGGATATTGATTGTTTTTGGACACAGTGGAGGGAACGTTTCACTAAGATCTGCGATGCTCATGCACCCATGGTAACAAAGAAGATTCGTGGCCGCAACTGCCCCTGGTTCACTACAGAAATAAGCAATCTCATGAGAGCAAGAGACATGTTTCTGAAAAGAGCAAGGAGATCAGGATCAGAAGAGGATTGGAAGGAGTACAGACATCATCGCAACCTTGTTACTACAAAGATAAGAGCCTCTAAAGCAAGCTACAATCGACAATTAATTGACACTAACATCAATGACCCACGCAATTTTTGGAATACCATCAAGAAAATACACCCAACCAGCAACAAGACAAGCAGATCTCCACCTGATGCTATGTCAGTCAGTGGAACAATCACCACTGATAAAACTGTAATTGCAAATGGGTTTTGTGTTTTGTTTTTGTTTTTTTCTCAACCATCATTGATCGGATCCCACGTCTCATCTTGCCGGGCAAAAAAATCCTATCCCCTCGAGACATTGACCAGGAAGGAGTTCCGTTTCCAACCAGTCAGCTCTGCCTTTGTTGACCAACAACTTAGGACACTCAAGCCTAATAAGGCACCTAGTCTTGACAACATTCCTCCTCAAATGCTCAGGGATGGTGCAGCGGAAATTGCTGTTTCGCTGGCTAGGCTTATTAACACCTCCCTACGAACATCAAGGGTTCCAGAGGAATGGAGGGTAGCAAAAGTGATACCATTATTCAAGGCTGGCAACCACAAAGACATGGACAACTATCGCCCCATATCTCTACTCTCTATTGTCTCCAAAGTCCTGGAAAAGGCTGTGCACTTTCAACTGATGAGTTACTTGGAGGTCAACAATCTGCTAAGTAATAACCAGCATGGATTTCGAAAGGGACATTCCACACAAGCCGCAGTCATTCATCTAACAGAAACCATCAGAGCAAACGCCGACAAGGGATGTTTGACGGGTGCCATATTTATTGATCTCAGAAAGGCATTTGATTCGGTACCACATGGCCTGTTGCTTAGCAAACTCATTAAATACGGCGTAAAAGATAAAGAGCTGAAATAGTTTTCAAGTTACCTGATGCAGAGACAACAGGTTGTATATTGTAATGGGATAACATCTGCCCCCAAAATGTCACAAGTGGAGTTCCGCAAGGCAGCATTTTAGGCCCTCTCCTCTTCATTTTATATGTTAACAACCTACAGCGTGTCACTGAAAGATCTTCCATTCTTATGTATGCTGATGATACTGTTATCTTCACATCTGGACCAACCTCAAACTGCATTGAGACAATGCTTAATGCGGATTTCAACAACATGCTCTACTGGCTTGACCAAAATGAGATGATAATCCATTCAAAAAAGACTGAGTGCTTTCTTATTTGGGACACACCAAAAATTGGCATATTCTTCTAATTTGAACATTGCAATTGGAGACCAAGTACTTAAGCAAGCGACATCATATAAGTACCTTGGGGTGTATCTTGATGCTGCACTCACATATGAAGAGCACATTAACAATCTAGCTAGGAAGGTTTCGCAGTGTCTTGGTGCCCTCAGAAGAACCAGACCAAACCTGACAACAGAGGCAGTCAACACCATCTACAGGGCATTAATTCTGCTGGTCTTAGACTACTGTGATATCTGCTGGAGTAGAGCTAGCTCAACACTCCTAGAAAAACTTGAGAGACTGCAGATAAGAGCAGCCAAGGTTGTACTGAAAGAGCAGCATAGCAAAGACATCAATCTGGAACGACTGGGCTGGAAAGACCTGAGAACCCGACAAAAACGGAATATATGCGTCTTTGTTCATAGATGCCTGTATGGCTTGCCCCCTCAGGATCTCCCCATGACTTTCTGCTGGATCTCCTCGAAGTACAACACTAGACAAAAAGGGATAAACCTTGAACTTCCTCAAGTTAAAACAGAATTCTTCAGAAAATCGATTAAGTATATGGGACCAAAAACATTTAATACCCTACCTGTAGAAGCAAAGTTAGAAAGATCATTAACTAGCTTCAAAAGGAGAATCAAGAACATTCTATAGTTTAACAAATCTTTTAGTGTAAAAATTTTGACTTTTTTTACTTTTTTAGCTGTTATTTTTAGTTGTTGTATTTTGCTTTTTAATTAGTAATCTGTTTTTCAATTGTAATAATTTAATGCAGGACCCCCAGTGATAGCAGACACTGTCTGAAGGGGTTTATCCTGTTGAAATATTGGTTAATAAATAAATAGACACTGTCACAGCATAACTATAAAGCTTCTATGATCACGTTCTTCAATGCTTCAGTGTTGTCATGGTAATCTAGCTTTAATTAGTTCAAGAAGAGCCACTCTTTTGCCCCCTTTTTTACACTGTGTATGTCTGCCATTTAGTTTCATTACAGTAGTTATCCAGTTGTCTTATCTATCCATAATGTCATATGTCATGAAAACTTATACCATTTCACCTATATCCCTGAAAACTGTGATCTCAGGAAAAGCAATTGATTCTGTTGTGTATACTCATGCAACAACTAGTTTCACATTAAGGTCTAAAATCACCCGCCAAGCCAGCTGATCTTCAGTTTTCATGAGCATTGCCTCCTAAACTTTTTTTTTCTGCGTGAATTAGTGTCAAACAAATTGAGGGTGATTACTTCTGTCAATTCATTTTATAAGAGAATTTCTGGTTGGATTCACTGAGACTGAGGGTGAAAATTCTCTTGGAAATCACCAATTTGCCAGTATGCTAATTCAACTGGTAACATGCCTTCAAATATGTTAATGTACAATATTACGTAGATATCACTTGAATATAGGCAGACATGCAAACAAAACACACTGTGTTTTTACACCACAACATGGTGTCTGGTGTTCTGATGTGGATTTCATTCATTCCTTTGCTTCTGATAATACATAAAACCTAACTTCCTCCTCCTGACTTTTGTGCCATAATATAGATATTAAGGCACTGCCTAAAAGTGGTGCTCCTGATGAGTGTATGAGCAAAATATTTGCAAGGGCACAAAATCGACCTGAATAGAATAATAAGATTATAGCATATGAACCATCTAATTGTGTTGTGTAGTGTATTTTGTGTCAATAAATTGCTGCATTCTCTTGTCACAATGATACCAATAATGAGATACACATCACAGTTATGAATACATATTTATTCCTTTCTTTGACGCTGCATGCCATGTACCAGAAACAACACCACACCATTTATTATGGTGTGACTCTGCTGGGTGCCTGGTGGACAGCAGTGAACCAGCGCTTTCACTTTACATCATTAGTATATAGTTATGACTGAATATCAACTTGATATGTCAAAAAGTTGTCTGGTTATATCTTTCATGCATTGGAGTTCAGAGTGCAGCCACAGATTGCAAAGCGCACATACGCCATTTGGACTAATTAGCAGGCACCTGTTCCTGATTAGGGCTTAATCACAGTACATACATATAAGGATTCTTAGTAACACAGAGACTTTGCGAAAGCCTTGTATTTTGTATCATTTTTCTGGTTTTGACCCTGTTTGTGACTGTGAGTATTGTACTGTATTATCTCTGATATTCTATCTGTGCCTTGCTGGACCACTGCCTGTTTTTTGACTCTGCTTTTGCCTCCATTTTGGATCTGTTTGCTAGTGTGTTTTCAATAAAACTCCATCCATCCATCCGTCCATTATCCGTAACCACTTATTCTGTGCAGGGTCATGGGCAAGCTGTAGCCTATCCCAGCTGACTATGGGCGAGAAGTGGGATACACTCTGGACAATTTGCCAAATCATCGCAGGGCTGACACATAAAGACAAACAACCATTCACACTCACATTCACATCTACGGTCAATTTAGAGCCTCCAATTAGCCTAACCTGCATGTCTTTGGACTGTGGGGGAAACCGGAGCACCTGGAGGAAACCCACGCAGACACGGGGAGAACATGCAAACTCCACACAGAAAGGCCACCGTCGGCCACTGGATTCGAACCCAGAACCTTCTTGCTGTGAGGCGACAGACACTACACCACCGTGCTGCCTCAATAAAACTCTTCCTGCACTTACATCCATCTATCACCCTTACATGATAGAAACTGTCAATTGTCCAGCAAGCTAGTGATGAGCAATTCCAGCGTTATGGACGTGACACTTGAACTCAAAATGGCAACAAATGACCCAGTGCATGTTTTATTGTCTCCCAGTATTTAAACAGGTGTTGCATATTTTAAAGCTGTACCATACTGGAGAAGTGATAGAACAAGAACAATTCCCATAGTACACCTAGGGCATGCCAGAAAACGCCAATAAAAGATGCGTTATGGATGTGACAGAAAAAGTATCACTTTTCTTGGGTGACTGTACATTTTTATCAAACTCTGTGAAATTGTAAACCTAATGTCGAAATGGAGATATCCATTTGATAGAGGGGTCCAAGGTGAATATTAAAAAAATCTTTGTTTAAAATATTTTGTATTTCATGCAGAGTTTCGGAAGGAAAAGTCAGCGTTATGGATGTGACGAAATTCCGTTATGGATGTGACGCGTCTGAAATAGACATGGCATATGTTTAGAAAATCAGCAATTTAACCACCACAACCCTTTGAAAAACTCTCTAAATATCAGCTAAAACTATCAAAGTTCTTAAATAATATTTAGGATGGCTATTGTTTTGCTGTTTTGTGGATTTTAGCATACATTTCTGTGGCTTGTGGCAATAATACAGAATTGTACATGATCAAAGTTGGTTTTAGCTTGGGTTTTACATTATAAGAAAGAAAGACTGACAGTGACAGGCTGGTTACAAATTGGTTCAACTTATTCACATCTGTAAAATACAGGCCTAGGTGAGATCTCTGGGAGTGGTTTTGATGTATTACATGTTGCTTTATTTTTGCATGGTGAGGTTGACATTTACATGGAATTGCCCTGGACTAATAAAACTGTTTGAACTAGTTTTATATGAAACTGTCAAAAATATTTTCATAAAATTTGTTAGTAAATAATTCCGTATTATTTTTAAAAAAGCAAATTAAAAATAAACATTGGATAAAACCCCAACTCTTATATAAACAAATATATACATTTTGTTGTCTGGTGGTAAAGCATTTATGAAATATATTGCCTTTTACTTAGCATTGGGTTCCCTGTGGTGGTACACATTCATATGCATGGATGTCGTACAGTCAAAGAGATCAAAAATCAGTTCAATGAATTTATCTTAAGTATGGGGCTGCACTCCAAGCCCCACTACAAATTAGCGCACGTATTCACAAGAAAAACCTTCAACAAATCTAGCAATTGCATGTGCTCCCAAATGATCTGCAAGGGTATTCTGCATAGTGCCCTTAACAAACACCAGCAAACTAACTAAAATCTAAATTTGAACTAAAATCTTAATTATGGCATTCCAAATCTTGCAAGATCTTGCAACAAATGCTCTAGAGCCTTCACATTTTCATAGTGAAGATTGTCTGCTCTGCATAGTTGAGTCAAAAAATGGATTATATATATATATATATATATATATCAGTGGCGGCTGGCTTTTGTAAAAGTGAGGGAGGAAGGAATGCTTGGTTGAAGGTCACGGGCCCCAATGCGACCGCACCTGCTGGACCGGCTATAGTTACACGCACAGGTTGAGTTGATAATAGTTTTTCCTGAATAATTCATTAACATCCTTTCCACGGTGTCAAACAACTGGCAACAGTCAACAAGTAAAAGAACAACAATAACATTATTTCACAACTATTTACATGGGATATAGCCGTGTTTAAGACAAACATTGATGTTAAGGAATGATTCAGGCCAACTGATTGAGGCTCCCTATTTATATATCAAGTCAATTCTCCGTGCTGTCTGATTTGCAAATCTATCTGTGACCTGATCGTACCACGCTGGATCTTTTTGGGGTGTCTTGAGAATCTTTTTTTCAATTGAAATAATGGCCAGATGTTTTAATCTCTCCTGCCCCATTGCGTTGCGTGTGTACGTTTTAATTCTCTTGAGGCACGAAAAACTCCTTTCAACCCCTGCAGAGGTTGCGCCAATTGTTCCAATCAGGGACATGAGCCTGTACAACTGTGGCATCGCCCCATCAAGACCGCTGGACTTCATGAAGCCAAGGGCATCGCAAAGTTTTCTTGATGAATTTATTTCTGCATTGTGATAAAAATGCTGCAGTTCGATTCTCAGCTTTTCTTGATCAAAAAGGTGGCCATATGTCTCCATCAAATTTGACAGTAGCTGCGTAGGAAATGATATTTTGAACGAGTCGAATTTCGCCGCATCCAAAAGCTCCATGAAGCGCAAGCGGTCGAGGTGTTGAAAGCGCTGAGTTATTTGAGTGCGCAAGTTGTCGTGGATGGAATCATAAAGTGCTCTGTAGGACTGACGGGGATTAAGCAGCCTTCTTTTGACCCTGTGAGACAAGTCAGGGTCTTCTGTTAGAGAGGCAGCCCTGGCGTAGATTTTGTCAAAGGCGCTCTGTACTTTTAGCTCATCCAATATTTGCAGGAGATTCTCTATTCGCCGTTTGCAAAAGGCGACATCCATGGATTTGTGCTGCAAGATGTCAAACACCACGTCAGTGTGCGAAAACAACTGCTCAAAAGTGAAGAGTAAAAACGCAAATTCAAACTCTTGCATTTTCGACCTCAAACCATCAGCTAAACGTATTGTCTCATCATCCATCATTGGGCGCTCAGTAATGTTCTCGAAAATCTGAAGTAGTTCGTCATAATTTGAAGCAACCGTGTTCACGACCCTAGAGGAAAAGTTCCAGCGAGTGGGAGCGCTCCGGGGAATGCGGGCGCAACTGAACTCCTCGAGTAAAGAAACCCTCTTGCTGGACTTGGAGAAAAAAGACGTGAAGCCACCCAAGTGAGCAAAGAAGTATTTTGCTTGGGGAATGGTCTTAACACCCTGACTTAAAACTAGGTTTAAGCGATGTGCATAGCAGTGGACAAACGTTGCACAGGGAGCCAATTCTCTCACTTTAGCCTGAAGGCCATTCAAGTCCGAGGCCATGACCGCGGCACCATCGTAAGTCTGAGCGACAAGTTTATCCTTGAAATTGAAACCTGACAACTCAGTCTGCACGAAATCGAACAAGGATTGTGCACTGCGACCACTGGACACATCAAAAAATCCTAGAAAGCGTTCCTGAATTGTACCTTGATTATCGACATAGCGCAAGATGACAGACAGTTGTGAATGACAGCTTATGTCTGTGGTCTCGTCGATTTGCCACGAGAAGAAGGGTGCCGTGTTAAGTTGCTTTTGGATTTCTGAATTAATTGAACCAGCTATAGCGGATATTAGATCATTCTGGATTGTTTTTGACATGCCTGTGAAGACAGTCGAACTTTCCAGATGCTCTGCCAGAACACGATCATAGCGAGCAATAACCTCCGCTAGCTCCCTGTAATTGCCCTTATTGTCCGAATTCCCCCCTTCTTCATGTCCCCTCAGTGACAACTCTTGCATGCCTAGGTAGGCTGTTGCATCTATCAGACGTTTTAATACCTCTCTATTGCGACTCACTTTAGCATTGTGCTGCTGGATTTGCAGCCGCACACCCTCGTCTACCACCCTATCTATTGGCATGGTGCCTAGTAAGGACAGTCGGATAGCAGCACCAACGTGGTCTTGACACTTCTCATGGCGTTTGGTTGCCCTATCTAGATTTTTTAAATCATTGAAACCATGAACACTCCACGCTTGTGATTTGGCATTGTTCATTAGCAAACAGGGCCAGCAATATAATCGATGGGTGGTAACGCTACCAGTGAGCCATGTGTACCTAGCAAACCATGTAGCATTCACTGTACTGCCTTTGCCATTGGGTTTTGTGATTTCGATTTTAGGGGTTGGTCTACCTGCTGCTTTGATGGCTAATTTTTCACTGTAGCTCAGCCCATGGAAGGGTTTTGCAAGCAAAACATTCACCACGTCCTCTGTTTCCATTACTTTATTCGTAGAATATCTATAACATAGTCAATCCACTTCCACCTCGCCGTTCTCACTCTGACTGCCGAAGTGCCCGAGTCACCGGATCTAGAAGTTAAGTTTGATAAGATAACCCCTCCCCCCAGGCAGCTAAGGCCTCTACTTATTGGTTCATTGCGCAACTAGGGCTGCAGCCTATTGGTTGATATTTTGTAGCACTTGTCAGATCTCTTAGCTAGTCCCACCCTCTTAGAGGAGGATTTTCCTCCTCTCTCTCATTGAAGTCTATGTTAACCACGAGCCGCCAGTGCCGGAGACTGTTTGAATCGGAGTGAATGGGAGCCGAAGGGAGGAAGATCCTCCGTGCAGTAATTTCTAATAGCGAGCGATAGGGGGTGCTAATGTAATTTCACCCAGAGAAACGAATATAATGTACATGTCGTATTTGGCAGTAAAATAGTAATATTCAAGGACAGCAATTCATTAAATTGGTCAAGACAATTTCAACTTTTTATTCTTAGAATTTTTAAGGAGGATCTTCCTCCCTCTCCTCACTGGAGAAGCCACCTGTGATATATATATATATATATATATATATATATATATATATATATATATATATATATATATACACAACCTCGATTCCAAAAAAGTTGGGACAAAGTACAAATTGTAAATAAAAACGGAATGCAATAATTTACAAATCTCAAAAACTGATATTGTATTCACAATAGAACATACAGTAGACAACATATCAAATGTCGAAAGTGAGACATTTTGAAATTTCATGCCAAATATTGGCTCATTTGAAATTTCATGACAGCAACACATCTCAAAAAAGTTGGGACAGGGGCAATAAGAGGCTGGAAAAGTTAAAGGTACAAAAAAGGAACAGCTGGAGGACCAAATTGCAACTCATTAGGTCAATTGGCAATAGGTCATTAACATGACTGGGTATAAAAAGAGCATCTTGGAGTGGCAGCAGCTCTCAGAAGTAAAGATGGGAAGAGGATCACCAATCCCCCTATTCTGCACCGACAAATAGTGAAGCGAAAACAACCCGAGGGCCCTCCGAGAGGCGGGGTGGAAGAAGGGCCCACCAGGACGGACCAAATGGTAATGAACGGAATGGATAAGGACTACGAGAAGTTCCTCCGGAAGTGTAATTGTGGGTGGCAGAAAATGACCTCACTCAGAGGCTTGCATATCCATCAAGGAAGGATGAAGTGCAGCAGGCAGCCCAGACAGCACAATCGCACTGCTTCGGCAGGTCAGACGAAAGGGACCCAAAGCCAGGGAGCAAACCACAGTGCAGCAGGACCCGACAGTGCGGGAAGGGCGACAGTAGAGGAGATGGGGCAAGAGATGGAGACAGCAAGCCTGGATGGTGGACACACTGTCCCTGCTTCAGCCACACAAATAGGAAGTAAGCCCAAGCAGCTAGAGCAGCGCGGCAGGATCAAGTGGCTGACAGCAAAGGAGAGAGAGGCATGGAGCAAACTCGACAGAGACCTGAGCGGCATCCTGGAACATGCCTTGCGAGGTAAAGTTGAGGACAAGCTGAGGGCTCTCAGGAACATCTGCTTTCAGGAGTGTAAAGAAAGGTTCAGAGAAATCACGGGGAAGCGAGCCATATGCCCACTTCCGACCCAGAAAGGGCAAAGGGAGAAACAGATCGAGGAGCTCCTATGCAATAGACGCCACCTTCGGAAAAGGTGGAGGAAAGCAACCCCAGAGGAGAAACCAGGTCTCAAGCTACTCTGGGATGACCTAAAGCAGAAGCTTGCAAAACTTCGCCGTGCAGACCGGATCAGGAAGCGGAGAAAGAGAAAGGAGAAGGAGAGAAGAGCCTTTTTCCAGGACCCATTCAGGTATGCCAGACAGCTGCTGGATGAGAAACGGAGCGGAAAGCTGGACATCTCCAAGGAAGAGCTGGAGCAATATGCAAAGACCCACTACACCGACGCAGCAAGAGACACACCACTTGGTTCCCCAGGCTATATATCACGTCCACCAGCACCGATCATCACCTTTGACATCTCTCCACCTAGACGAAGCGAGCTTGTAGAGGTTCTGAGGAAAGCAAGATCAGCCTCAGCACCCGGACCAAATGGGCTCTCCTATAAGTTCTACAAGAACTGCCCACAAGTGGCCGAAATCTTGTGGAAGCTCATGAGGGTGGCTTGGAAAAAGGGGTCAGTCCCAGCCAAGTGGCAGCAGGCAGTTGGCGTATTCATCCCTAAAGAGTTGAATTCTACCACCATCAATCAGTTCAGAAGCATCGCGTTACTGAACGTGGAGGGGAAGCTGTTCTTCTCGATCCTCGCAAGGAGAATGACCAGCTTCTTGAAGGGCAACGAGTATGTCAACACGAGTTGCCAGAAGGCGGGGATTCCAAGGTTCCCAGGGTGTACTGAGCACTCAGCCATGATCTGGGAGCAGATCCAGCGGGCCAAGAGGGAGCGAACTGACCTCCATGTGGTGTGGCTAGACTTGGCCAATGCATATGGGTCAGTACCACACAAGGTGATTGACTACACAATGGAGTTCTTTCACGTCCCAACATCTGTTAGCACCATCATAGCCAAATACTTCGGTAACTTCCACATGTGCTTCACCCGAGAAGGCTCTGCAACAAGGTGGCAACAGCTGGAGGTGGGCATCGCAATGGGCTGTGCAATTTCACCCATACTCTTCGTGGCTGCCTTCGAGCTTATTCTCCTTGGAGCAAGACAAGTGGTTGGAGGCGTGAGGCTGCCATCTGGAGAAAGACTTCCCGCCTTGAGAGGGTACATGGACGATGTGACGAGTATTTTACAGACCACTCCGTGTACAGCAAGGGTCCTCAAACGCTTGGATGAGCTTATGCAATGGGCAAGAATGAGGATAAAGCCAGCTAAGTCCTGGAGCCTGTCAATTAGGAGAGGAGTAAGGTCTGATAGGATGGTGTTCAGGGCAGGGGGGGAGAGGATACCCCTGCTGTCGGAACAGCCTATTAGAAGCCTTGGAAGAGAATACACCGCTGATCTCTCTGACAGGCAGATGGGCAAGATGGTGCAACAACAGCTGGGGCGTGGCCTGGCCAGGATTGATAGCAGCCAACTCCCTGAGAAGTTTAAATTGTGGTGCTACCAGTTCACACTATTCCAGCGTGTGATGTGGCCACTTAAAGTCTGTGAAATTCCATCCACCACGGTCAGCAGGCTAGACAGCATTGTAAACACCTTCATAAGGAAATGGTTGGGTCTCCTGCGCTGCTTCTCCAATGCAGGACTCTTTGGAAAAAAATGCACTTCAGCTTCCACTGAAGTCAGTGAGTCTGGGGTACAAACAGGAAAAGGCCTGCCTAGTGTTTGAAATCAAGGAGTCCAGGGACCCTGCAGCAAGAGCCGCGGCAGTAGCCATTAGAAAGGGGCGCAAATGGAGGGCCCAATCAGAAGTGAATCAGGCTGTCAGTAGGCTGCAGCACAGAGAGATCACCGGGAGAGTGCAGGAAGGCTGGGCTGTAGTCGGCTTCGGGGAACCAGTTAGATTCTGGTCAAAAGCCTCAAGACAGCAGAGAAAGGCCATGATCGTGGAAGAAGTGGCCCGTGTGGAGCAAGAGCAGTACCTCAGCAAAGCTGTGTCCCAGGGCAAGCAAGGGGCATGGACCCGGTGGGAGGACATTATCTACAGGGTCGTAACCTGGCAGGATATCTGGCAGGCCCCACAGGCACGGCTCAGCTTCATGGTTAGGGCAGCATACGACACCCTCCCGTGCCCTCAGAACCTCTCCACATGGTTCGGAAGTGAGGACAGATGCCCTCTGTGTGAAAGTGACAAAGCAGGCCTTCAACACCTCCTGGCATCATGCAGAGTGGCACTGTCACAAGGACGTCTCAGATGGGGGCACAATCAAGTGCTTAGAAAGTTGGCTGAGTACCTGGAGATGAGAAGAACAGCTGCTAACTCCTCAGCAAGCAGCCAAACGACTAGCATCTCCTTCGTACGACCAGGGGAGATCCAGCAAAAGCCACAAGGCAGTCAGGCAAGACCATTGCTAACCCCTGGGAAGGCGTGGGAGATGCGTGTCGACCTGGACAGGCAGCTCACCTTCCCGAGCGAGATTGTGCAATCAATCCTAAGACCAGACATCGTGATGTGGTCAACGGCTGCCAAGCGTGTCCTGATCATCGAGTTAACCGTGCCGTGGGAAGAGGGAATACCATCTGCACACGAGATCAAGCGGCTCAAGTACACCGAGCTGGCAGCAGAGTGCAAAGAGGCAGGGTGGGCAGCATCCATCCACCCAGTGGAGGTCGGGTGCAGGGGTTTCGTTGCCAGGTCGGCGATCCAGCTTCTCCGCGCTCTAGGAACAACAGGGGCAAGACTGCAGCAAGCAATCAAGGAGCTAGCAGAAGAGGCGGAAAAAGCAAGCTACTGGTTTTGGTTAAGGAGGAAGGACAGTAGATGGGGTCAGACACCCCAGTAGGGTCAGATGCAGGGAGTGGTAGGGAGACGTCCCAAGATGCCACTTGCCCCCCCACCTGGAGATGTACTGGCTAGGGGGCGAAACATCAGAGAAGGGTGGCACCAGCTGACGACCCTGCATCTGACCCAAAGTGCACTGGAGGAGGTGCGACAGGCAAAATGCCAAGCAAGGAATACCACCTTAACCTGTACATACTACTGAGCAATATCAGAAAGGAGTTTGACATTGTAAAATTGCAAAGAGTTTGAACATATCATCATCTACAGTGCATAATATCATCAAAAGATTCAGAGAATCTGGAAGAATTTCTGTGCGTAAGGGTCAAGGACGGAAAACCATACTGGGTGCCCGTGATCTTCGGGCCCTTAGACGGCACTGCATCACATACAGGCATGCTTCTGTATTGGAAATCACAAAATGGGCTCAGGAATATTTCCAGAGAACATTATCTGTGAACACAATTCACCGTGCCATCCGCCATTGCCAGCTAAAACTCTATAGTTCAAAGAAGAAGCCGTATCTAAATATGATCCAGAAGCGCAGACGTCTTCTCTGGGCCAAGGCTCATTTAAAATGGACTGTGGCAAAGTGGAAAACTGTTCTGTGGTCAGACGAATCAAAATTTGAAGTTCTTTATGGAAATCAGGGACGCCGTGTCATTCGGACTAAAGAGGAGAAGGATGATCCAAGTTGTTATCGGCGCTCAATTCAGAAGCCTGCATCTCTGATGGTATGGGGTTGCATTAGTGCATGTGGCATGGGCAGCTTACACATCTGGAAAGACACCATCAATGCTGAAAGGTATATCCAGGTTCTAGAGCAACATATGCTCCCATCCAGACGACATCTCTTTCAGGGAAGACCTTGCATTTTCCAACATGACAATGCCAAACCACATACTGCATCAATTACAGCATCATGGCTGCGTAGAAGAAGGGTCCGGGTACTGAACTGGCCAGCCTGCAGTCCAGATCTTTCACCCATAGAAAACATTTGGCGCATCATAAAACAGAAGATATGACAAAAAAGACCTAAGACAGTTGAGCAACTAGAATCCTACATTAGACAAGAATGGGTTAACATTCCTATTCCTAAACTTGAGCAACTTGTCTCCTCAGTCCCCAGACGTTTACAGACTGTTGTAAAGAGAAAAGGGGATGTCTCACAGTGGTAAACATGGCCTTGTCCCAACTTTTTTGAGATGTGTTGTTGTCATGAAATTTAAAATCACCTAATTTTTCTCTTTAAATGATACATTTTCTCAGTTTAAACATTTGATATGTCATCTATGTTCTATTCTGAATAAAAAATGGAATTTTGAAACTTCCACATCATTGCATTCCGTTTTTATTTACAATTTGTACTTTGTCCCAACTTTTTTGGAATCGGGGTTTTATATATATATATATATATATATATATATATATATATATATAGTTTAGTGTCTAAAAGTGCATGTTCTAGTGTATGTCTGTGTGCTTTATGTCTATGTACATGTGCGAGTAGTGCACTGACAATGTCGGTCACAAGATATTGTTGCCACTGCCTTCTAGCTATAGGAAATATGACCAAACATTTCATCTTGGACCAGAAAGTCATTGAGGAACTTCGAGGCCTGGTCTTCTCCACCGGATGACTACATCACCGGACTCGCCTGCTGTGTCTCACCCAGAGAGGAGGTGCCGGAAGTGGTGTGAGAGGAAACAGAAGCATGGCAAGCATGGAGGTATCCGGGCTAGGCTAGCCGCTAGCCCGCACAGACCCGCAATACCATCCCTCATTCCGGCCAATGTACACTCACTAGACAACAAAATAGATCACATAGAACTCATGAGATCTGCACTACGTGATGTGAGGGATTGCTGTGTTTTTATCTTTACAGAATCCTGGCTGAATAACAACATCGCAGACTCTGTTATCCAGTTAGCTGGGCTAACATTCTCTGGGCTGCCAACTCTCACGCAATGAGCATGAGACACACGCATTTGATTGTCTTCACACGCTCACACGCCATACCTCCAATTTCTCACGCTAGAAAAAAATCTAGTTTATCTATCTAATCTAGGCTACCCATTGCGTCGTGCCGACCACTTGCAATTGATCAATTACGCCTTATGCACGGCTAAACAGGCAGAGAGGTGTTCCCTTCTGTACACACTCCCCTATGGTAGGTGGCGCATCTAATGATGCTGCACTCGCTGGAAGTTGGATAATTGCCTACCGTCAATTTAGAGGAAGAGGAGAGAGAAGAAGGTATCCGAGTTGAAGACAGGTGTCTCAGACAGGTTTGTACATATGCACGCCAATGTGTGGTGTTACTGGCATAATTATGAACTTATATAAAGTTTCTTAATTGTTTTAGCCTATAAGTGTTGTGAGAATATTTAATGCCATATCGAGAGCTGTGTACTAGGCATGCTAAATCATTATAGGCCTACTGCCATGCCACAGCCTCTATCTTCCCCAACAAGCAGCACGGGAGAGCACCTCCTTAGCACACGTTTATTAAGGTGCATTTTTAGTTTGTTTACTGTATGTTATCATACTTTATGACTTTATTTGAAGCCATACTGGAAATGTTGTAAAATAAAGCAAGTAAGAGATAATATTACAAATGCAAGAAGAGCCATTAGCCACCATACCTATTGTTTATTTACAGGGTATTTATTTTTAATTATTTATGATGTATGTAATTGCTCAGTTAAAGTAAATAAAGCATGGTCACCTGTAATATCAAAGAACTTGAACTTGTGAATAATTTAAAAAAAAGACAGAGAACAATATACTGAGGAGACAGGGTTTCAAAGAGGGCAAGACAGGTAGAGAATATTTGTCAGATACAGGCCCTGACGAATGCTCTATTACTAATAAGAAACATAGATAAGAAATATATTAATATAGCTTATTTAAGTATGACCAAAATTTTTAAGCCCAACTTTGTGTGCACATTCCCACCTATGGCCAAGGTTCAGGTTTTTGTTTCAATACTGTTCAAACTTAATCATTTTAATGTTTCTTGTAGCACATGCACATTTTGCTTACTGTTTAAGCATTTTATTTGTTATTTTACTGTTGATATTTTTCCCCATGCCAATCTTCTGCTGAACCCAGTGGTGGGGAAAGCCCTTAAATGCATAATGAATAGTCAGTGAGGGACAATCTTATTTTTTGCAACAGTTATTAAAAACTTAACATTTAGTTTCAATTCAGAAGGTGTTTAGGCTTAGCTGATGAAATATTTTCAAACATGAACTTGCCTTTAAATCTGAAACACAGGTCTATAGGGCTACAGGAACATTGGCAGTCATCTGTAGTTTTCTAGTGTGGGGGCTTTTAAGCCAAAACTTGGTGCTTTTGTTGGCCACAAGCTGAAGGCCTGGCAAGTCAGGGTGTGTAAGAATGTAGGTATGGCACAGCAGGCCACTCCAAAAATCCACCAGAATGCAGGAACAGCTACTAAATCCAAAATCTCAACCCCTCCCCCCATTGTCCATCTCCAGCTGGACGACCCACAAACAAAACACCAGAATGCAGGGGGACAAGTGAATATCAAACTGAATACAAAATTCCCACTTACTGCATGGTGTGCGGAAAAATTTTGCCGTCGACCCCCCCCAAAAAAAAATCTCACTCCAAGGAATTTCGAAAAGTTAGCAGCCCTGAAAATGCTACCATGCTGACCGAGCCTTTATGGAAGGAGGCAAGACTCATGGCGGGGGAGTGTGTGTTTACATCAGCGATGCTTGGTGCCAGAATGCTACTGTTGTGCACAAACACTGTTCTCCACTGGTGGAGTTTATCATCATCAAGTGCCAATCCTTCTACCTACTGAGGGAGTTTACATTGATTCTGCTCATCACTGTTTACATCCCTCCCACCGTTAACACCAACGTTAGGAGCGAGGCACTCAATGAACTCTACCAGGCCATTAGTGAACAACAGACAGTGCACCCAGATGGATTCCTCATCACAGCAGGTGATTTCAATCATGCAGATTTAAAGGTTTTACTGCCCCAATTACATCAACATGTGGACTTTCCAATAAGAGGTAACAACTTACTGGACTTGGTGTACACAACTCACAACCCAGATAGCAAAAGGGCGTTGATTCGACGGGGAATCATCGGCATGTTCTTCGACCATACGCCGTCGAATCATCATGGATCACCGGCGTTGATTCAACACCGCTTTGCTCATACGAGTTTGCGTTGAAACGACGTTGAAAAGTGGATGGTGGCCGACAGAGAATAGACCCCCTTTCACCCTTTATTCAACTACGGATTTCGGTCGATTTATAGTTTAATTTTCGGCAATGATTCATCCAACTTTACTTCCTGTTTTATGTACAACAGGAAGGCTACAAATTAAGCAAAACAGGCTAAATTAAACTAGCTAACAAAGCATCGGGGCTCTTGCCTAGGATGAACACACACATGCATACTTCAACCATGAAAGTGAAACTTAATTTATATCAATGTGCGTAGGCTACATCCTGTTTTATGTACAACAGGATATAAAAATGCATGCTCCTAATGTTTGTCAAGCTATCTAATGAGGCATAACTTTTAACATTTATAAGGAACAGAACACACTTGAACAAGTTCTTAGAAACATTTTATGATTTATTTATAATTTATAATTGTGGCCTATTCCTCCTGCGGCGCAGACACCTGTACATGGAAAGAGAAAAACATAACCAAAATTAATTTGATGCAGCATTGATAAAGAAAGTCAGCAGTAGGCTATGGGTTTCTAAATGCCACCCTACCTCACGTCTCCTCATCCCTCCCTCTCTCTCTGGCGCATACTTAAGCCACTTCTTGATTGCGTCACTAAAAGTAGCATGTGTGCTCCCTGGCAGCTGCTTTTGTAGAGCATCTGAAAGAAAAAGAACAAAACAACATTGAGACTTTGCACGGTGATAATTGTGAAAGTTTGAGTTGTTAAGACTATGCACGTCACACTCTAGTGGTAGGTGGCAAGTAATGGTACTAGTACAGAAAATATATGTAAAAATCAGAAACCATAGATGTGAATCTTGTGACAAACGGGATTAAAAAAAAAAAACATTTTAATTTCCCCATTGACACAAAGCGGAAATAGAAATGCCACTACCGGACCGTTCGTCACTCAGTCAGCCTCCCTGGACTTGCCTGCACACCTGCTTTTTCTGAGTAAGGCGCCTGGTGAGTTTCTTAATCCTTTTTAATCCTTTGCATCTTTCACAATATGTTTGTCATTATAATCGTAATGTTACAGTTAGTGAAGGAGTTATCAAAGAACGTTTAGAAGTAGTGTGCAAGTACTTGCGACAGCTTACTATTTTACCCTCTTTTACAGCTTTGTGCACATGCATAACCTACCAAACAGGACATCATGGATCTTGGTGTCCTTAAACGCAGTTTTTTTTCCCCCTTTCCAGCCCAGTTAAATTGGCTGGCCAAGCTGTTGACCAGGAGGCTATGCAGCATCCGCCTCACTGTGACCCCTACGTCGGTTCCTCCACAAAGGGCTAAGGTAGACACCTGATAGAATAAAATGTAGCATGAAGACAATAATGAGACAATAATAAGGCTACACAAAAGAACAGGTCAGCTCAAAACGACATGCGACCTAGGCCTACATGCTCGATTTAAACGCTAAGTTTTCACACCAACGCTAAGTTTTCACTCCAACAAGACAACTACTTTGACTCGTTTTTCGATTGAATAATGCATCTGCATTGTTGTTGTTTCAAATGGATACTAGTTGAGGGAAATTTCTCCAACGCTTGATATGACTGAAGTTCATCATAACTTCTTAAACTGCTTGAAATTGTATTTGAAATTCCCTTTATTAATAGTGACTGAATAATGGTACGTACCAGATGTCCAGGGATGAATGAAAATGTAGCGTGGTCCAGTGTTTTTCTCAATGTTGTTTCAATGGTCCAAGCGTAACAGCAGGCCGATCCACAAGCGAGTCGCGATCCAACCGAGTGGTGTGGGAGTTTCACGTGCACTCAGGTATATAACGAAAATGGCATCATCCAGTAAACAGCAGTGGTAATCGCACTGCATTATGGGATAGCGTGGGACATCCAACGACATATCGCTACGTATACATACTGGCCCTTTTTTATATCATGCCTTGAAATGAAAGTCAATACAACAGAGATGAGAGACACCGGGTATGAAAGTAACACCAGGATAAGTTGTAACACCACCATTCCCACCAGTTAGGTATAAGATGCAGGTTTTGTAACACTTTCAATCTTCTTAGAATTAATTTATGATCATCTTGGAAATGTTAAGTTATTTGCAAAAAAACTTTCAAAGATAGAAGGTCAAATCCATTGCTGAGTTAAGAAAGTAAACTGGTTTTTGTTCTTTTTTTATCATTTACTTATCATTATCACTTATACTTATATCATTTACTCGTATCTATGTGTAAGCAGGATAAGACAAACAGTGGCAATTTCAGGCCCGTAGCCAGCATTGTGGGGTGGGGGGGATCTTTTTTCCCCAAAGGTGGACTTCATCTGGCCCCCTACTCCCGTACCCCCCAAATACACGAGCACACTTCAAATCTTCTAATTTAGACATTTAAAAAAATGTTCTACAACACTCTAGCCTAGTGACTTACCAGTAACAAAATAGACTTGAAGTATTCAGATCCGCTCTGCATAAAGCAGCTAAATCCTCTCTCTGTCTCCTAGCAGAAAGCTCCTTGGTTTGCTTGTGTCTCAATCACAGCTGGTATTCTGTAGAAAGACTTCTTTTCACCTTTCCCATCAGCTTTGTTAGAACACCCTAACACAGCACAAAAGTTTACCATTGTAGGTTTTTGATGAACCAAGTGCCTCGTGGGTTCACATACCGCACGCTGCCGTTATTTCCCCCTAATCACGAGTTTGTTGGTCTTCCAATATGGCGCAGGGTTTGTTTACTTCCGGTTTCGGGTGACGTCAGTGAAAGGGGTCTAATGGGGGCATTACCGCCACCCACTGGATTGGGGTGTAAAGCAGTCTGAACAAAACGTGTAAACATAAACATAGGAGAAATGAACCCGTTTTTCTAACTCGTCCTCACTTAGTCTACTTTTCTTTTTTGATTAGTCTGGATTTGATATTGTAAATTTAAATGTGAATCAATGTATATTCATCAGACATGAACAAATGAATAAATCTTGAGTAATCTTGAGGGGCGTGTGTGTCCGGGGGGGATCAAACGAACCTGATCCCCCCTGGCTACGGGCCAGAATTTATATTCTGAACAATTAGTTGCTCATCCTACCAATGTTGAAAACTGGCCGGCAAAAGTGACGATGGTTCAACATCGTATATTCGACCTTCTCTGACGGTGGACAGATCAACCTTTACCCATGGTGATTCAACAGTGATAAATCGACCTTCTCCGACGGCGGAGAAATCGACGTTTCACGGCGCCGATTCAGCGTTGATTTTCTGACTTACGACGGAAACCGACCATTCTGACCAAGAATCGGCGCTGTTTCAACGTCCCTCTGCTATCTGGGAAAGGAGCTTACAAGGCCTCCCCCCTCCCCCACCTGGGTCTCTCTGATCACATCACCACCACACTGAGACCTGCATATAGACCCAGAGTGAGAGCCATCAGACCAACACAAAAGGAGGTACATGTGTGGTCAGATGGGGCCTCCTATGCTTTGAAAAACTGTTTTAGCACTACACACTGGGACATTTTCAAAGAAGTAGCCACTTACAATGACAACATAGACTTAGAGGAATAGACCGAGGCTGTCACAGCATACATCGCTAAATGCACTCATGATGTCACTCACTGAAAAACAATCACTGTTCGTGCTAACCAGAAGCGTTGGCTGACAGGAGAGTTTCACAGGCTCCTGCGGGCTCGGGACACAGCCTTTAGGGCCGGTGATGCCGCAGGTCTAACAACAGCCAGAGCCAACCTGTCCCGCAGCATCAGGGAGGCAGAATGTCAGTACAGCAATAAAATATATGGACACTTGAGCAACACCAGAGATGCATAGTCTCTCTGGTGTGGCATTCAAACCCTCACAAACTACAAACCCCCACCACAGACCTGTGAGAGTGACATCACATTGCTAAACTGCCTAAATGACTTCTTTGGATGCTTTGAAACACAACAACACACCAGCACAGAAGACCACTCCTCCCCAGATAAACAGGCTGTATGTCTGGCTCCAGCCAGCATGGAGAGGACCCTCTCCAGGATCAACCCACATAAGGCAGCTGGACCAGACAACATACCAGTATCTGGTCGTGTTTTGAAGGACTGTGCCATGGAGCTCAAGTATGTCCTCGCTGACATCTTTAACATCTCCCTGAACCAAGCTGTTGTCCCCATGTGTTTCAAAGCTACAACCATAATACCAGTGCCAAAGAAGCCCCTCCTATCCAGCTATAATGACTATTGGCCCGTAGCACTGACTTCCATCATCATGAAGTGCTTTGAGCGACTGGTCATGCAGAATATCAAGTCCATTCTCCCTCCCTCTCATGACCCATTCCAGTCTGCATATAGGTCAAACAGGTCCATAGAAGATGCTATCTCTGCTGCTCTCCACCCAGCCCTCATTCACCTGGACTCAAAGAACACCTACAGTAGTGCTTGAAAGTTTGTGAACCCTTTAGAAATTTCTATATTAATGCATCAATATGACCTAAAACAACATCAGATTTTCACACAAGTCCTAAAAGTAGATAAAGAGAACCCAGTTAAACAAATGAGACAAAAATATTATACTTGGTCATTTATTTATTGAGGAAAATTATCCAATATTACATATCTGTGAGTGGCAAAAGTATGTGAACCTCAAGGATTAGCAGTTAATTTGAAGGTGAAATTAGAGTCAGGTGTTTTCAATCAATGGGATGACAATCAGGTGTGAGTGGGCACCCTGTTTTATTTAAAGAACAGGGAAATATCAAAGTCTGATCTTCACAACACATGTTTGTGGAAGTGTATCATGGCATGAACAAAGGAGATTTCTGAGGACCTCAGAAAAAGTGTTGTTTATGAAGTGTTGTTGAAGAGTTTGGACTCCACCAATCCACAGTCAGACAGATTGTGTACAAATGGAGGGAATTCAAGATCATTGTTACCCTCCGCAGGAGTGGTTGACCAACAAAGATTTCTTCAAGAGCAAGGTGTGTAATAGTCTGCAAGGTCACAAAGGACCCCAGAGTAACTTCTAAGCAACTGAAGGCCTCTCTCACATTGGCTAATGTTAATGTTCATGAGTCCACCATCAGGAGAACACTGAACAATAATGGTGTGCATGGCAGGATTGCAAGGAGAAAGCCACTGCTCCCCAAAAAGAGCATTGTTGCTCATCTGCAGTTTGCTAAAGATCACATGGACAAGCCAGAAGGCTATTGGAAAAAAATGTTTTGTGGATGGATGAGACCAAAAGAGAACTTTCTGGTTTAAATGAGAAGCATTATGTTTGGAGAAAAGAAAATACTGCATTCCAACATAAGAACCTTATCCCATCTGTGAAACATGGTGGTAGTAGTATCATGGTTTGTGCCTGTTTTGCTGCATCTGGGCCAGGACGGTTTGCCATCATTGATGGAACAATGAAGTCTGAATTACTGTATACCAGCAAATTCTAAAGGAAATGTCAAGACATCTGTCCATGAACTGAATCTCAAGAGAAGGTGGGTCATGCAGCAAGACAATGACCCTAAGCACACAAATCATTCTACCAAACAATGGTTAAATAAGAATAAAGTTAATGTTTTGGAATGGCCAAGTCAAAATCCTGACCTTAATCCAATCGAAATGTTGTGGAAGGACCTGAAATGAGCAATTCGTGTGAGGAAACCCACCAACATCCCAGAGTTGAAGCTGTTCTGTGCAGAGGAATGGACTAAAATTTCTCCAAGCCAGTGTGCAGGCCTGCTCAACAGTGACCGTAAATGTTTAGTTGCAGTTATTGCTGCACAAGGGGGTCACACTAGATACTGAAAGCAAAGGTTCACATACTTTTGCCACTCACAGATATGTAATATCTGTATATATATGTAATATATGTAATATATGTAATATCATTTCCCTCAAAAAATAAATAACCAAGTATAATATTTTTGTCTCATTCGTTTAACTGGGTTCTCTTTATCTATTTTTAGGATTTGTGTGAAAATCTGATGATGTTTTAGGTCATATTTATGCAGAAATATAGAAAATCCTAAAGGGTTCACAAACTTTCAAGCACCACTGTATGTGCGAATGCTGTTCTTGGATTACAGTTCGGCATTCAACACAATCATTCCCCAGCAGCTAATACAAAAACTAAGACATTTGGGACTCAACACCTCTCTTTGTAACTGGGTGCTAGACTTTCTTACAGGGAGGCCACAGAATGTTCGGGTCAGCAGTAACACCTCCAGGACCATCATGCTGAGCACAGGGGCCCCGCAAGGGTATGTGCTCAGCCCGCTGTGCTTCACCCTGCTGACCCATGACTGTGTACCAATCTACAGCACCAACCACATCATCAAGTTTGCAGATGACACGACTGTGGTGGGCCTCATCACTAACAACGATGAAGCCAACTACAGGAATGAGGTGAGCCAACTGGTCCAGTGAAGTAAAGACAACAATCTCTTCCTGAACATGGAGAAGACCAAAGAGATTGTAGTTGACTTCAGGAGAGGTCACTCACAGCATCCCCCTCTGACCATCAATGGTGCTGCAGTGGAGAGGGTGAGCAGTACCAAATTCCTAGGGGTGAACATTGCTGAGGACTTCTCCTGGTCCAACAACACTGCATCACTGGCCAAGAAGGCTCAAACTCACCTCTACTTCCTCCGCAAACTGAGGAGTGCACAAGTCTCACCCCCCATCATGTGCTCATTCTACAGGGGCACCATTGAGAGTGTCCTCACTGGCTGCATCACTGCGTGGTACGGAGGCTGCAGTGCCTCCTGTCAGAAGACTCTGCAATGCATAGTGAACACAGCCAGCAAGATCATTGGTACCCCTCAGCCCTCCCTTACGGACATCTATCACTCCCGTCTCACCTGCAGAGCCATCAGCACCGCTGGTGACACCTCCCACCCTTCACACTCACTCTTCAACCTCCTGCCCTCAGGGAAAAGGTACCGGAGCCTCCAGGCCCGCTCCACAAGACTGCTGAACAGCTTCATCCACCAAGCTGTCAGGATGCTGAATTCTGTCCACTACCTACCCCCTACCCCTAGTCTGTAACACATTCATTCACACAAGAAACTCTATCTCATCCGTTTGCACATCACACTACAAACATTTGCATTACTGCTGTATCTGCTGCTATTGTTCATTTGCACTACTGTTCATATACACCTCATAAGCTGCTCTTCTAAGCACCTTCTCCGTTAGATATTATACTGTATTTGCACTACTGCTATTTTGTACATTGATTTTAGAATGTATTTTTTATCTATATTGTCTATATTTATAAATATTGTTTTTCTTAATATAATTTTTTTGTAATCTTTATCTGTTTTTACAAGTAAGGTGAGAGAGAAACGGCATTTCGATTCTCCTATACAGTATGTCTTGGATATATAGTGAATTGATGATAAAAAATCTTTGAATCTTTGAATATATATATGAGATAAGATAATAATTTGTTGGTAAATTGCAGAGATTCTAATATGCAATTAAAAATTCAGTAATATCACAGCTCTGGCGGCACGGTGGTGTAGTGGTTAGCGCTGTCGCCTCACAGCAAGAAGGTCCTGGGTTCGAGCCCCGGGGCCGGCGAGGGCCTTTCTGTGTGGAGTTTGCATGTTCTCCCCGTGTCCGCGTGGGTTTCCTCCGGGTGCTCCGGTTTCCCCCACAGTCCAAAGACATGCAGGTTAGGTTAACTGGTGACTCTAAATTGACCATAGGTGTGAATGTGAGTGTGAATGGTTGTCTGTGTCTATGTGTCAGCCCTGTGATGACCTGGCGACTTGTCCAGGGTGTACCCCGCCTTTCGCCCGTAGTCAGCTGGGATAGGCTCCAGCTTGCCTGCGACCCTGTAGAAGGATAAAGCGGCTAGAGATAATGAGATGAGATCACAGCTCTGTTCCTAATATAAAAATACTGCTCTTGAAATATCACAATGACTTATGTGCAAGTTGCTCTTTTCTACTTCTGATATTTGGTAAGTATCTAAAATTTTGTCAAGAATGCAATTTCTACTTTAAAACAGTTGTAACCCCCTTTTTTTGTACTGTTATCCAAGATATTCAATTGGTTCAGTTGGAAATTTTGTCATCAGAATGCCTTTCTTGTGTTTTCATCTAAATTTTGGAAACATTATGAACCACAATGATCAAGACTCAAAGGCAGAAGCTATGATAAATAACATATTATTGTGTAGCAATATAAAAGCAATTTATATTAATTTTATCTTAACCCTTTAGATTTTCAAGCAAAAAGAATATGAGATTCTACTTTCTGTAAGTTAATTCATTGAACATCTGGTGTATGGTCTGATTTGCAACTTTGCATTTATGCTTTTGTGAACATATGAGGACATTGTGCACAGGTGATCATATCAGTGTCTCACAGTTGCACAGTTATTTTTTTGGCTACCAGCTGATGAGAAACAGGATTAATAATTGGAATCATGCATTTTCCAGTCTCTGTTTGAAATTCATCTCACTACACTCTGCACTCTCAGAAAACAAATTACATTATTGTGCCTTTAGGGGTACAACAGCTTGTCACTGGGGCAGTATCCTTGAAGGTACTGTACTTACTTGTACCCTTTAGATATGGCATGTACCTTTATGTACCTAGATGTTCAATGAATTAACTTACAGAAAGTAGAATCTCATGTACGTATATGTACCTTTTTGGCATGAAAAAGGTACACATAGTTACCTTGAGGTCCAATAATGAGCCCTAGGGTGTACATTAGTGTAGATTGTGCCTTGGGAGACAGAAATGGACTCCTATTGTACCCCTATTTCTAACAGTGTGAGCTAAGGGATATTGAGGACACAGACAATGAAGTACAACAGGTTTACTACAGAAGAACATGAAGCAGTTTCTCAAACTGTTGCTGATGTATGAGGCAAACATCATCTCATCTCATCTCATTATCTCTAGCCGCTTTATCCTTCTACAGGGTCGCAGGCAAGCTGGAGCCTATCCCAGCTGACTACGGGCGAAAGGCGGGGTACACCCTGGACAAGTCGCCAGGTCATCACAGGGCTGACACATAGACACAGACAACCATTCACACTCACATTCACACCTACGGTCAATTTAAAGTCACCAGTTAACCTAACCTGCATGTCTTTGGACTGTGGGGGAAACCGGAGCACCCAGAGGAAACCCACGCGGACACGGGGAGAACATGCAAACTCCACACAGAAAGGCCCTCACCAGCCACGGGGTTTGAACCCGGACCTTCTTGCTGTGAGGCGACAGCGCTAACCACTACACCACCGTGCCGCCGGCAAACATCATTTAGTTTTAAAATGCATCTTGAGAGATCGGAACACTAGTGGACAGTGCTAAATGCAAGTGTAAATGACCACCAAGACGCATTCAGGATGTATTGCCAAGGTGGTCTGGGACGCATTTGACCTCATACCTTTTGTACTGTAAATGCTAATGCATCCTGATGCGTCCCTGACAAGGCCATAACAGAAAAATATGTCATTAATGATGTAGAAAATGGAGAGGAGCACTGATGTACATGGTAAAAGTGCAAGAAAATTATGACGTATGTTGCAGGTTTAATGTTTTTTAACATAACTGTATGTGGGGACTTTTGACCTTCTAGCGGAAGTGATGAAGTCAGTAACGGAATCTGAACACAAGTGGTCATCTGGAGATCTTGGAGCCGCATGATAGACACAGGTGTAAACAGCAATGTGTCTCGGCTGTCTACTTGTGACTCAACCACCTGAGATGCATTTTAAAACGCATTTTAAGTGTAAACAGTGCCTAAGTTGACATGAGACAGAACTTATGTATGTTCATTAATGAGGGGAAACGTAAAACAGGTATACATAATAACAGGACATGAGTCAGATAACAAAAGAAGAAATTCAAAACATGAGTGAGATTGCCCTCTGGTGGTCTGGAAGGGAACTGCGAATGGTGGACATGATATAGGGTTGGCATGTTATGGAAATAATCCTAAATTTCAGGGGGTGGGGTGGTGTCTAAGCTAGTAAAATAGCATTTTAATGCAGTATGGCAAATAATCTGGAGGAAAAATAAGTTACCTTACTTATTTACTTACATACAAAAGATGTGGGGTTTTTTAACATGCATAAACCTGAATAGCACTATAAGACGAGGTGTAAAATTGTCATACGTTATCCACTGCACTCCTAAAACTAGGCACAGGAACAAGCACATTCAAAAGTTAAGTGTGTTCTAATTTTATTACAACTTGATGAACTCCAGTTTGTCTCCATCCTTTGCCCTGCGATAGATTGGTGACCTGCCCAGGGTGTACCCTGCCTCTCACCCAAAGTCAGCTGGGATTTTATGTTAGCTTGTAAGATGTCTGTTTCGAACATGTCTAACATACCATTATATAATCAACTTTATTCATTAAATTGTGGACATTCATATCTGTAACATCCTACTTTTCAATAAGAACTATTACATACTTCATTGACACATTTATAAAGTTCATTATAGGCTATAAAATATGTATAAAAATACAAAAAGTGAAAAACTTACAATGGAATGAATGGACCCATGCTGTTAGTATAAGATGCAGACATAATTGCCATAGATAGAAAGATCAGATTGAAGATTCTCCCTTGAGACTGGATCGTTAAAAGCCTCTACTCAACATTTGCTATTGTTCAACTGTATTTGGCCTATCCTACTTATATCTCTGAACCTATTTGAGGTATATATTTATATTCAATGACCAGTTTATCAAACTAGGAAGGATACCATATACAGTGCCCTCCATGATTATTGACACCCCTTGTAAAGATTAGTAAAAAGTGTTAGAAAAAAAATCCACCTTTGCGTGACATATCTCACACTGAAGAAATGAGAAAAAAACCTTTAATTGAAATAAATTTATTCAGAGAAAAACAAATCCCTCATCAATAAATAATTATTTTCAATAAGAACATGTGCCACTATTATTGGCACCCCTTCATTTAATGCTTTGTACAACCTCCCTTTGCCAGTAAAACAGCACTGAGTTTTCTCCTATAACATTTTATAAGGTTGGAGATACAGAGCAGAGCATCTGAGACCATTCCTCTTTACACAATCTCTCCAGATTATTCAAGGTCCTAGGCCCTCTCTTGTGCACTCTGCTCTTCAGCTCACCATACGTTTTCAGTGGCATTCAGGTCAGGGGACTGAGATGGCCATGGCAGAAGCTTGATTCTGTGGCCAGCTAACCATTATTTGTGTTGATTTAGACATATGCTTTGGATCCTTGTCCTGTTGGAAGATCCAGTGGCAAACCACTTTTAGTTTCCTGGCAGAGGCAGCCAGATTTTGATTTAAAATTTCTGGTATTTCATGGAGTCCTTGATGCCATGTACCCTTATAAAGTTTCCAAGCGCTTCTGAGGAAAAACAGCCCCAAAACATCACAGAACATCCAATATATTTTGCAGTTGGGATTGGGTTATTATTATAGCCATCCTTCTTTTTATGCCAAACCTACCTTGAGGGTTCATTGCCAAAAAAGCTCAATTTTTGTTACATCAGCCCATAGAACACGATTCCAGTCAAAGTTGGAGTAGTGCTTCATGTGGATTACAGCTTGAAAGTTCCTACACAGTCCAATCAACTGAAGAATGTACAATTTAAATGGGAAACATGCTTCAGTTACATTGTGTCCACTATAATTTCCAGCTATGCCGATAATCGTAGCACATGTGTTTTTGTTGAAAATAATTATTTCTTGATGAGGGGTTTGTTTTTCTCTAATTAAGTTAATTCAATTAAAGGTTGGATGTTTCTCATGTGTGAGTTGAAGCTACTTCACCAAAAGGTGGATTTTTTTTTTATACAATCCCTTTTACCAATCTTTACAGTGGAATGCCAATAATCTTGGAGGGCACAGTATTTTATGGCAGGATGGAAAACCCCAAGTCAGCAAACTCACACCAAGGTTTTAGATAAGTTAATCAGTTTCTGGGAAAGAGTTTTGGTTGGAAGGGCCAAAGTTTCAGATTTAAATTACCAGATTTAAATCACATGATCTCTCTGAACCACAAGATTGATCATGTTAATCAGACCAGTCCGGAATCAACAGCAGTAGCCACTTCATAAATCTACTGCAGCACCCATAGTGACTAATATGAGTGAGATTGTATCACCTACTAGCGTGTCAAAGACAAGGCCTGTGTGATCTTGGGAAAAATAATACTGAAAACACAGAACACTACTGCTCAAAATTTTCACATTATGCAGAATTCACAACAGATCCATATCATAGCAGCTGCCATTGTGCAGTGTGAAGGGTTACATCTCGCACAGCTTACACTCTTAAAAGGAATGTGTAGAGAAATTACATAAATTATAAGTAGCACTCTAGTTTGCACACTTTGTGTGCAAGAATTTAACTTTTTTACCCATAGTAATGTGTAGATTTAAAATTAACATAACCTGTGAATTTGTTCACAACATTCAACACAATATGTGTGGACTGATCTGTTGTAGGGCGGCACGGTGGTGTAGTGGTTAGCGCTGTCGCCTCACAGCAAGAAGGTCCAGGTTTGAGCCTCGTGGCCGGCGAAGGCCTTTCTGTGCGGAGTTTGTATGTTCTCCCTGTGTCCGCGTGGGTTTCCTCCGTGTGCTCTGGTTTCCCCCACAGTCCAAAAACATGTAGGTTAGGTTAACTGGTGACTCTAAATTGACCGTAGGTGTGAGTGTGAATGGTTGTCTGTGTCTATGTGTTAGCCCTGTGATGACCTGGCAACTTGTCCAGGGTGTACCCTGCCTTTAGCCCGTAATCAGCTGGGATAGGCTCCAGCTTGCCTGTGACCCTCTAGAACAGGATAAAGCGGCTAGAGATAATGAGATGAGATGAGATGATCTGTTGTATGCCATTTTTTAAATTCATGAGCTATTTGATTTAGCTGAACAGCAGCCAGCCCATAGTCTGATAATCCATTTTGTTTTCATTTTATTGCATACTATTGTACATAAACTATATTTAGGGGTCCAAGCACTAAAGCTGCTTGAATCTATAGGGATTGTAAAGATTATTCTTATTCTTATTGTTGCTGTTGTTTCCTCTCCTAAAATTATGTTGCAGAAAAAAACTGTAACTTGTACAGGCATGCAAATTTTCCTGCCATTTTCCAAAAAAAAAAAAATTTAATATAAAATGAACTCCTCAGAGGCCCTTCGTCTAATTCCATGAAATTTAGTACACATCATCTACAGAAATGTTGACAAAAATTTCTACAAAGAATTTTGATCTGAATACCCATTTCAAAGTTATGTGTCAGTTTGAAGGCATGGCCCATAATGGCTCTATGGTCAATATCTTGTGAGGTCATGGTGCAAACATAACCAAATTTGTTAGGCACTATCTGTACCATATTCTTTGAATACACCAAATTTCAAGAAACTTCATCCATAGGAAGGCGGTACAACTGACATGTCCATATTGCAAGAACCGCTTAGCAAAAAATCTGAAACTTGCAGTACTTATACTTGGTCCCATTTGCCTAAATGTCCTAAAGTGCCAATTGGCTGGCTCACCAAAATGGCCACTAAACAGTCAATCAAAATTCAGCAGCCAATATTTGCCATTGTGAATGCCCAATCTTCATGAAACTTTAAAGCCTCTTGCTTATTGGCAGACAGAAACGATGCACCAAATATGAAACAATTGAGCCAGAAGGGGAAACTGTAATAAGCACATATGCATTGTCTCATATCTCAGCAAGCAAATTTGGTTACACCAAAACTTTATTTCTTCTGATTCCGTATAATTTCCCAAAATCAAATGGGCCTATAACTGCCAATTTCCTCCCTCAACTTTCCCCACCATTTCAATTTAATGAAGAGGGCAGGAAAACGAAATAATCTGATGCACTTCAACCGACTGTCACAAAACTTGGTCTGCCTCATCTCCAGACCATGCTGATAAAAAGTTGTACAAAGAATTTTGAGTGGTCCAATGGTTTTCAAGTTATGAGCCAATGAATATTTAAGGTGTGGCCCCTATGAACTCTCATCTCATCTAATTATCTCTAGCCGCTTTATCCTGTTCTACAGGGTTGCAGGCAAGCTGGAGCCTATCCCAGCTGACTATGGGCGAAAGGCAGGGTACACCCTGGACAAGTCACCAGGTCGTCACCAGGTCATCACAGGGCTGACACATAGACACAGACAACCATTCACACTCACATTCACATCTACGGTCAATTTAGAGTCACCAGTTAACCTAACCTGCATGTCTTTGGACTGTGGGGGAAACCGGAGCACCCAGAGGAAACCCACACAGGCATGGGGAGAACATGCAAACTCCGCACAGAAAGGCCTTCGCCAGCCATGGGGCTCGAACCCAGACCTTCTTGCTGTGAGGCGACAGTGCTAACCACTACACCACCGTGCCGCCCCCCTATGAACTCTAAGAGCCAATATTTTGTGATGTAAAGCTTCAAACTTAATGAAATTTGACAGCCTGCATCAGTACCAAATTTTTGGAAGCATACTAAATTTTGTGATTCTATCCATGGGGGCACAGCAACTGACACATTTTGATATCCCAAGAATATTTGTAACAACAGACAATCAAATTTTAGGAGTAATTTAAAAAAAAATTGAGCATAATGTAAATTCTGGCAGGCCACAAAGTCAAGCTCAGCCCTCAATCTCAGCTACATCAGCTGATCTCAAGCCAGCCCACATCAGTTGATAGCTCAGCTGATACCCTTCTATGCATTCTATTGGCATATCTCTCATAGAGCACCTTTAACCTGCTTACTTTTGCTGCTTCCTCTGCAAGCCATTTTGCAACCCACCTTCACCCCAACTCCTCTACTTTTATGCTGTCTGACTTTAATCAATGTCATGTCTGTATCATTGATGCCTGCTCACAACCTAGCCGAGGCTACCTTCTTCCATTGCTCCATGGTCCAGTTCAGATGCTCATGCCTACTGTAGGCATTTTCTTTGGCAGACAGGAGTCAGCATAAGCGCCCTGACCAGTTTACAGCTACTCAGGCCACACAAACAAGCTGTGATGTGCTGTGCATCCTAACACCTTTCTATCGAGCCAGCATTAACTTTTTCAGCAGTTGTGCTACAGGTGCTCTTCTGTAGTTTACTGACTGTCCTTCCTCAAGCCACTTCTAATACAGTAATCATTGCATACCAGGAACACCCCCATAATCCATGCCATTTCCGTTGCTGCCACCCTCCCTGCTTTAGCCATTCCATGCAGGCTCTCCCTACCTCAAGGCTTTCCACATAGGCATGTGGAAGGGCAGGGAGGTCCCATATTCTGATCTTAATCAATGTCATCTCTGTTCATTGATGCCTGCTCTGTTCTGTACCCTATAGGGCATTTTTACTGAGATTCTCCCTGCTTTAGCTTTTCCAGGGAGGTGTGCTCTCCCTGCCCCAAGGCTTTCCATGAATGCACATGGAAGGGCAGGGAGGTCCCAGACCAGAACCACCCACCAAATACAACTTGTTGCAAATATTGCAATGTAAATAAAGTCCCTTGACGAAAGTGGTCCTGACAGAAATATATATTTTTTCAAGCTCATCCTTGACTGTTTCTGCAATTTGCATAAAATTTGGTGGACATAATCTTCAGGCCCGCATTTGTATATCCACCAACATGGCCAACATCCGGGTTTCTATTTGCAACATCCAGGAAAGGTTTCTACAGAGTCCTGTTGCAGGGTGAGCACACAGCAGCATGACAGCACCCCAAAAGTGAAGCCAAAACCTCTTGATCACTCCCTGATGGCTAGATGTTAGATTCGCAAGTGCTTGATTTGATATGCAGTGGAATTTTCTGTGAGTGGAGCATGCATTTTAAACATCAATATCTTAGTTCATCATGTTTATTTAATTGTGGAAAGCCAAAATTGTGATCAAGATTAATATTCAATTAATTGTGCAGCCCTAACACTAACTTTCATGAAATGCATTTCATAGGTAGCACTATCTTCTTCCAGCTTGTCCCAATTATGTGTGGGGTTGCTGCCATGTCCTTGACATGTCATATTAATTACAGCATAGTTTTACACCAGATGCCCTTCCTGCCACAACCCTCCCATTTCTGGGCTTGGGACCAACCATTCACACATATATTCACACCTATGGACAATTTAGAGTAGCCAGTTAACCTAACTTCATGTCTTTGGAGTGTTGGGGAAACTGAAGCAGCTGGAGAAAACCCACACAGACACAGGGAGAACACAAACTCCAGACAGAAAGGCCCCTGTCGGCCACTGGGCTCAAACCCAGAACCTTCTTGCTGTGAAGTGACAGTGCTAAGCACTGCACCACTGTGAAAAGTGGCACTATAAAAGAAACATTGTAATATCTTAAGAATCATGTAAATAATAATTTTTAAAAAAATGACATAAAATTTCATGGCCACTGACAGCTACAGTGGTGGATTCCATTAAATATGCTTTGTATTGAATTTTGAAAAAAATATTGACAACAAAGCTACAAACCATAATAATAAGCCATTATAGACCAACAAACAAACAACTATTTTCTGTCAACATGACATCCATCCATTATCTGTAGCCAATTATCCTGTACAAGGTCACAGGCAAGCTGGACTATAGGTGAGAGGCAGGGTACACCCTGGACAAGTCACCAGGTCATCGCAGGGCTAACACATAAAGACAAACATCCATTTACACCTACAGTCAATTTAGAGCCACCAATTAGCCTAACCTGCATGTTTTTAAACTGTGGGGGAAACCAGAGCACCCAGAGGAAGCCCACACAGATGCAGGGAGAACATGCAAACTCCACACAGAAAGGCCCTCGTCAGCCAGACTTGAACCCAGGACCTTCTTGCTGTGAGGTGACAGCGCTAACCACTACGCCACCTGGCAAAGTGATTAAGTTAAGTTTATTTTTATAAACTTGACAATGTCTATAAACTTGTTTATAGACAATGTTTATAAACTTCGAACCTGGTTCGCTGGTGTGATAATCCAGCAACCCCCCACTAGGCCACCAGGGGGATGACTCAAATGCAGAGGCGTGAGGCAAGAGTATCAAAAATAGTTTATTTACACTGTATACACTATTTACAATCCAGGGCAAAAACAAAAAGTATACTGTAATCCAGAGGTTCTGGGGCAAAAAACAAAGTATAATCCAAAATGCAAAACACTCAGAAGATCGATCAAAAAAAGAAAATCCAAAAGTTCAAAGACCAAATAAGAACAAGGCAAAAATGTAAACGCTCAGAAGATACCAAAGGTTAAGTGAAAAATCCAACAAGAAAACAAAAGGGCAAAAGCAAGGACACAGGACAGAGGTTCTAACGAAAAGCATTACAGCACAAAGACTCCATGACAAGGGAACAAACAGAGGGGTATTTATACACTAATTAAGGAACAGGGCGGGGCAGGAAACAGGCAATCAAGACAAACACAGTGGCGGCCTCTAGAGGCCAAAACAAACATGACAAGATAAACATAACAGCGGCTCTAGAGGCCAAAACAGTCCCAGTCCTAACAGCTTTGTCTCAAAGCAGCTTTACAGAATTTTAGTGACTTTAAACATAAGCTAATTTTATCCCTAGTTTATCCCTATTGATCAAACCTGTGGCGACAGTGGCAAGTAAAAACTCCCTCAGACGACATAAGGAAGAAACCTTGAGAGGAACCAGACTCAAAAGGGAACCCATCCTTATTTGGGTGATAACAGACATCGTGCTTATAACGTTTTAAAAAGTTTTAACATGAAGTTTGTTTTGTTGATGTTATAAACTGTTTCTTGATGGAAACTTGAGTGCAAAACTGTTCATGACAACCGCAGTCCTAAAGTTAGCAAGTCAACTGTAGTCCTCAGCCATAAAAGCATTACTGTAAGGGTCCAGAGCCATCTTCCAAGTGCAACTTTCGACTGTCCATATGGGGTGTCCTCCACAGGAGCAATGTGATGAGACTCCAGCCAGACATAATGCATCAGGATGGATCAGGCAGGTCTGAGGAGCAGAAGAGGTCAGCATCTCGATCTCAGAATTGACATGTAATTCAGAGGGACAGACAGAGTATGGGGGGGGGAGAAAGAGAAAACACAGGTTGTTAGGTAAGCCTGATGTCACCTGATGAGTAAGAATAGCATACATTTTGCGCTGAGTGCAAAGTGATCACACCTGTTAATTGATGTTGTGTGTGTGTGTGTGTGTGTGTGTGTGTGTGTCTGTCTGTTTTCACAGTGATGAGGAGGGGGAAAGCAGAGAGGTGACTGTCTCCTGACCAGATCTTGTGTATATGTGTGTGGGCGTGCATCAGAAAAGTAACTTAAGCTGAAAAGCTAGTCAGAAAATAAAAGAGACTGTGTTTAACATCATTACCTGCCTGTCTGTACTTCAGTGTTCCACCCACCCTCAGGGACATACTACACCGGTGCTGAAACCCGGGAACATCAAGGCTCATGGAGTCCTCCCCTTTCAAGGACCTCATCTATGCCTTTGCCTCCACCCAACAAAGCCAACACCAATTGCTGATTGCCCTGCACAAGGAATAGCACTTTGAGGCCATGCTGCATGCTCAGCAGGAAGATCGTCAGGCATTCCAGCACTTGCTTGTGTCGGCGGGGCCCTCGGCTGCTATATCCATGAACTTCCCCCATGTCACCCTCATGAAGATGGGGCCTCACAACAACCCAGAGGCCTTGTGCACTTCAAGCAAGCTGCAGAGGCGTGGGGGTGGCCGGGCGAGCAACAAGTGGCTCGCCTTCTGCCGCTCCTGACCAGAGAAGCCCAGCTCACTGCCCAACAACTCCCTAGTGACAGCCAGCTCAACTATGCTGACCTGAAGCAAGCCATCCTGCAGTGTGTTGGCCACACCCCATAACAACACCATTAGCGCTTCTGCGCACTGACTATGGAGGAGATCGGACAGCCATTCACTTTTGGCCATCAGCTCTGGAATGCCTGCCAGTGGTGGCTGAGGGCAGAAGACCGCAATGCTGAGGGAATCATTGATGCAATGGCACTGGAGCAATTCATCACACGGTTGCCAGGAGGGACAGCGGAATGGGTCCAGTGCCACTGCCCTGTGTCGCTAGATTGCAAGCTTGAGTTGGCAGAGGACTATCTGGTGGTGGTTCCAGTGGCAGGCAAACATCCTGCCTCTTCTCCCTCTCTCTCTCTCTTTCACTTCCACCTCTTCCCGTTCCCACCCCAGCCCTGCACCACAGAATTGCGGGCCAACCCCCCTGCAGCCAGCTCACTGAACTCATAGTGTCCCCCTCCCTCTCTCATGTGTCTGTATCTTCTTCCCCTCAGGTGAGTGATCCCTGAATCACCAGTGCAGAGGTGAAGCCTGGGCAGGTATGCTGGTACCATACTGTGGGGAGCCTGGGCATTTCCAGGATCAATGCCATATGATGGAGGTGGGAGCCGTGGTCCAGATCCCCACCGCACCAGACACCACCCTCAATCAAGCTGGAGCAAATTGCATACCGGTGAGTATTCAAGGGGTATATAACACGTGTTGGTGGATTCAGGCTGTAATCAGACCTCAGTCCACCAATGTCTGGTTCAAGGTGAGGCATCGGGGGAGCACGATTGGTGAAGGTATTGTGTGTGCATGGGGATGTTCATGAATATCCACTAGTGTCCATTCACATCTAATTTTGGGAAACAAAACATAGTGTCGAGGCAGCGGTTAGTGGCCTCACCCATCCACTGATTCTGGGGACAGACTGGCCATGGTTTAAGTTTCTAATGGAGCATGTAGTAATGGGCAGGTCCTGCAGTAGCACATCACGGGGGGATATCAGTGTAGTATTGTGTGGGGAAGCCATCTCAGAGCCGTCCATGTCAGCACCATGTCAGAGGGACACAGAGAGACAGGAATGGCCTGCTCCTCCTCTCTCTCTCTCTCTCTCTCTCTCTCTCGCTCTCGGATTCCCTTGAGGATTTCCTCTTAGAACAAACATGAGATGAGACCATGTGTCATGCTTTTGACCAAGTGAGAGCAATCAATGGTCAGACTCTCCAGCCAAATGCAACACTCTCCTACCCATACTTCGCAATCATTAAAGAGAGATTATACCAAATGACGCAAGACAGTCAAAGCCCTTGAAAAAGTAACCGAGTTGTTCATCCCAAAGAGTCGTAGGGAACTTGTATTCCATGCAGTTCACTTTAACCCTATGTCTGGGCACCTAGGTCAGGATAAGACACTAGCCCAAATAATGACCCAGTTCTACCTACCTGCTCCTCTGTGTTTTTGACCTCCTGGCCCATTCTTTGACCACTGATTTTTGCCTGAGCCCTACTGTACCTCTGCCCTGTACTTCATTAAAGATGTTTTTCCCTGTACACTGCCTGTCTTAAGTCTGCTCTTGGGTCCTCACTTCACCTCAGCTCGCCTTTTCTGACAGCAAGTCAAGTGTAGTCCTCAGCCATAAACGCATTACTGTAAGTGTCCAGAGCGTCTTCCAAGTGTGAGTTTCAACTGTTCATATGTGTCCGTTCTCCACAGGAGCGATGTGATGAGACTCCAACCAGACATAGGGCATCAGGATGGATCAGGCAGGTCCGAGGAGCAGAAGAGGTCAGCATCTCGATCTCAGGATTGACATGTAACTCAGAGGGACAGATTTTTTTTGGGGGGAGGGGAAGAGAGAGAAAACACAGGCTGTTAGGCATGCCCAATGTCACCTGAATAAGTAGGAACAGTATACATATTGTACTGAGTACAAGCAGGGACTCCGGCAACCAACTATGACAGCATAACTAAAAGGGGAGAGCCAGAAGGTAGCACAGGCATGAGGGAGCCCCGGGACATAAAGCAGCCAGCCACTACACCATCAACAAACTCAAGTGAGCAAGCGAGTGGGGGACTGACAGCATCCATACATCCCAGTTTACCAAAACACTCTGTCTGAAGACCCTCCAGATCTACTCCTTTACCTCATAAACACCATTAACAAAAGGCTTGACTAAACAGATGTGTTTTCAGCCTAGACTTAAACACTGAGACTGTGTCTGATTCCTGAACACTACTTGGAAGGCTGTTCCATAACTGTGGGGCTTTGAAAGAAAAGACTCTGCCCCCTGATGTAGCCTTCACTATATGAGGTACCAGCAGATAGCCTGCACCTTTTGATCTAAGTAGGCATGGTGGGTCATAAAGGAGTAGAAGTTCGCTCAGGTACTGTGGTGTGAGAATATTCAGTGCTTTAAAGGTCAATAGTAGTATTTTATAATCAATACAAAATATGATTGGGAGCCAATGCAGTGTGGATAAGACAGGGGTGATGTGGTCATATTTTCTAGTTCTAGTAAGGACTCTTGCTGCTGCATTTTGAACTAACTGGAGCTTGTTTATGTACTTATTGGAACATCCAGACAGTAAGACATTACAGTAATCCAACCTGGAGATAACAAAAGCATGAACTATTTTTTCTGTGTGTAGTGACATTAAATTTCTTATCTTAGCAATATTTCTGAGATGAAAGACAGCTATCCAGGTAAATGTTATTGATGTGAGTTTCAAAGGAAAGACTGGGGTCAATAATCACCCTGAGGTCTTTTATTGCTGCACGTGAAGAAACAAAAAGGCCATCCAGAGTTACTATGTAATCAGAAAACTTACTTCTAGCTGCATGTGGTCCTAGTACAAGTACTTCAGTCTTGTCAGAGTTTAGCAGAAGGAAGTTAATAAGCATCCAGTGTCTAATAGTCAGGGAGCATATGTAACCTCATCTCATCTCATCTCATTATCTCTAGCCTCTTTATCCTTCTACAGGGTCGCAGGCAAGCTGGAGCCTATCCCAGCTGACTACGGGCGAAAGGCGGGGTACACCCTGGACAAGTCACCAGGTCATCACAGGGCTGACACATAGACACAGACAACCATTCACACTCACATTCACACCTACGGTCAATTTAGAGTCACCAGTTAACCTAACCTGCATGTCTTTGGACTGTGGGGGAAACTGGAGCACCCGGAGGAAACCCACGCGGACACGGGGAGAACATGCAAACTCCGCACAGAAAGGCCCTCGCCGACCACGGGGCTCGAACCCAGGACCTTCTTGCTGTGAGGCGACAGCGCTAACCACTACACCACCGTGCCGCCCCATATGTAACCTACTTTGCAAAATTTGCCAAGTCTGGTTTCTCAGTATTAACCCTTTATTTACATCCCAAACAAATTATTTTTACTTGTAATATCAGCAATCACCATTTTCACCAAAAAAAGGAAATGCTAAATATCGCATGTAAAAAAGTAAAAAAAAAAAAAACATATCCGTATCACTTAAGTCCATTATAACATCTGTATTTTTTAATTACACATTTACTAACTTCATGTGAATAGAAATAATATATTTGCATGATATTATCAAGTTAAGTTTAAAATGAGACATTTAAGTACATAGAGAACATAAAAAAGCCAGAAATATTTTACACTATTGCTACAGAACTTGAGAATATTTATAGCTTATCTACATTCCAGAACTCAGCTCATAATCTCTCATTTCAGAAATTTCTGTGATACATTTATTACTAAACTGCTAGCAGTTTCTGTTTTTTTTTATGTCCAAACTACATCAAGAAGTAACACTTTGCCTAAGCATTCAAACACAAAACACGAAGATAAAAGCAATTATTGGTAACACATATGACCAGAAATAAAGCAGAATGAGCATTTTCTAAGAGCATGCATATTAAGCTACCTTCAAATGTGTCCACATATTTATGATGCAATGAACTCTTCATCATTTGATATTCCATATTAATGAATAAGTAAAAAATGAATGATACTTCTAATTCGAAATATTATATTTGACATGTGTAGGTTTCAAATTTTGTCTTAGAAAATCTTTTATTCAAATAAGAAATCACTTATCCCAGCTTTTTATTGAAGAGTTGGTATGTGGACACATTGTTATTAAGCATTAGCATAAAGCATATTTACAGGATAGGTGCAAGGATGAGGAATCTGTTGTGGTATGTGGTTGTGTATGGAGAGTGCATGGACAGATAAGTATCAGACATCAGACATTTCAGTAACTCTATAACTAACAGGCTCACTAGTTATCCACAATTTGTAAGAAAGAGTTATATTCTTAATTATGGCAGACATCTGAGACAAGCATGCAAAAATAGATAGGCAAAGATAGACACACAAAGAAGCAACTAACTTGCTGAAATATTTTTGCAACAAATCTCACAGAGTTCCCCGATAGCAGAGGGTCGTTGAAACGACGTAGAGTTTTGGTCAGAATGGTCGGTTTCCGTCGTATATACGTCAGAAAATCAACGTTGAAACGGCGCCGTGAAACGTCGATTTCTCCGCCGTCTGAGAGGGTCGATTTATCACCGTTGAATCAACGTGGGTAAAGGTTGATCTGTCGACCGTCAGAGAAGGTTGAATATACGACGTTGAACCATCGTCACTTTTGCCGGCCAGTTTTCAACATTGGTAGGATGAGCAACTGGCCCGTAGCCAGGGGGGATCGGAGGGTTCGTTCGATCCCCCCCCCCGCGACACCGCGCCCCGGACACACACGCCTCAAGATTACTCAAGATTTATTCATTTGTTCATGTCCGATGAATATACATTGATTCACATTTAAATTTACAATATCAAATCCAGACTAATCAAAAAAGAAAAGTAGACTAAGTGAGGACGAGTTAGAAAAACGGGTTCATTTCTCCTATGTTTATGTTTACACGTTTTGTTCAGACTGCTTTACACCCCAATCCAGTGGGTGGCGGTAATGCCCCCATTAGACCCCTTTCACTGACGTCACCCGAAACCGGAAGTAAACAAACCCTGCGCCACATTGGAAGACCAACAAACTCGTGATTTGGGGGAAATAAAGGCAGCGCGCGGTATGTGAACCCACGAGGCACTTGGTTCATCATAAACCTACAATGGTAAACTTTTTGTGCTGTGTTAGGGTGTTCTAACAAAGCTGATGGGAAAGAAGTCTTTCTACAGAATACCAGCTGTGATTGAGACACAAGCAAACCAAGGAGCTTTCTGCCAGGAGACAGAGAGAGGATCTGAATACTTCGTCTATTTTGTTACTGGTAAGTCACTAGGCTAGAGTGTTGTAGAACATTTTTTTAAATGTTTACTGAATAAAAACATCCTTAATTTTATCAAATATTCTCTACTCTATATTTCATTTCTTTCTTTTGTTTTAATTTTCCTCCCTCCATCCCTCTTTGGATTTTAAATATAGTTTTTCCCCATGTCCAAATAATGAGGTAGGGTGGCATTTAGAAACCCATAGCCTACTGCTGACTTTCTTTATCAATGCTGCATCAAATTAATTTTGGTTATGTTTTTCTGTTTCCATGTACAGGTCTGCGCCGCAGGAGGAATAGGCCACAATTATAAATAAATCATAAAATGTTTCTAAGAACTTGTTCAAGTGTGTTCTGTTCCTTATAAATGTTAAAAGTTATGCCTCATTAGATAGCTTGACAAACATTAGGAGAGGTGCATTGTTACATGCATTTTTATATCCTGTTGTACATTAAACAGGATGTAGCCTACGCACATTGATATAAATTAAGTTTCACTTTCATGGTTGAAGTATGCATGTGTGTGTTCATCCTAGGCAAGAGCCCCGATGCTTTATTGTTAGCTAGTTTAATTTAGCCTGTTTTGCTTAATTTGTAGCCTTCCTGTTGTACATAAAACAGGAAGTAAAGTTGGATGAATCATTGCCGAAAATTCAACTATAAATCAACCGAAATACGTAGTTGAATAAAGGGTGAAAGGGGGTCTATTCTCTGTCGACCACCAGCCACTTTTCAACGTCGTTTCAACGGAAACTCGTATGAGCAAAGCGGTGTTGAATCAACGTCGGTGATCGACGGTGATTCGACGGCGTATAGGTCGAAGAACATGCCGATGATTCCACGTCGAATCAACGACCCTCTGCTATCTGGGTTATGGGACCCCAACAGAAAATCAGTCACCTTGTTAAACACATTTTTTCATCAATCTTGAAACAAACATACTTTTAGATAATCTATAGAGTAACAAACTCCTAAAAGCAAAAAGTTATGTCAGTTGAATAGACTGAGCAGCACACCACCTCTGAGGTTCTAACTGATCCCACGCAGTAGTTTAGGTCCTTTTAGGGTTAAATGGGTATCTAATGTATGAACCATGCTTTTGACCTGAGTAAAAAGGTTGTGTGCCACAAATAACACCTATTATTGATATAATAATTGCTTATTAATGATGTAATACTTGTATACCAATTTCCTATATGTGGTTTCAGGGCTCTTTTTATGCGCAAAGTTCCCCTGCATAATTAATTATGAAACAGCAGCCTACAAACATTACAACAAGTCCAGATTTATGAATTTATATCTGAACTTGTATATTATTACCAAAAACAAGACTGGCAAATTTTGCAAAGTAGCCTCCAAATATAAACAAATACCGCCTGACTATAATGTCCTTTTACACATTCCTCAATTCTATTAAGCCAGTGTCTCTCATCTGGTTTTGCAGAAACATATAACTGTGTGTCATCAGCATAATAGTAAACTAATACAATGTTTACAAATAATATCACCCAGAGGTAACATATATAAAGAAAAAAGGGTGGAAGTACGGTACCTGGGCTTCCTGAGTACCTGAGTTTGTGTGTGTGTGTGTGCAACAGAAAAGTAATGTAAGCTGAAAGTCTAGTCAGAAAATAAAAGAGACTGTGTTTAACATCATTACTTGCCTGTCGACACTTCAGTATTCCACCCACCCTCAGGGACATACTACAATAGTGTTCCAGCAAAGCTTGTAATCAAACTCCTATTCAGCTGTGCATACAGGTATGTGTCATATTTTCCTTTTTTTTTAATTACCACAGTATTTTACTCTGAATCAGCATGGGAAGCAATATATTTATTTGAACTATACATGAAAAATTTGCACAATTTTAAACACTAAAGTGAGGTCTTCGACTATTGTGTAGCAATTACTAATCTTTACAAGGGGTGCCAATAATTATGGAGAGCATTGTATATCGCATTGCATTCTTTTTTTGATGAATGTAGGTCTAATACATTAGTCTAGTACATAACAGATTTAATTCAGTAAATGTTTTCATATCAGTGGTTGAAGCAAATGTGTTCTTCTTGCTTTTCCAACCAGGCCACATTAGGAGGGTTTAGTGTGAAATGTCTGTAACAGAGGGCACTAGGTACAGAGCTGTGCAGTGCAAAGAAATGAGACATACTATGCAATAGCAATATAGTTATACAGTGTTTTGCAAAAGTATTCATTCCCCTTGGTGTTTGTCCTGTTTTGTCACATTACAAGCTGGAATTAAAATGGATTTTTGGGGGGTTAGCACCATTTGATTTACACAAAATGCAGACCACTTTAAAGGTGCAAATTGTTTTCTATTGTGACACAAACAATAATTAAGATGAAAAAACAGAAATCTGAAGTATGCATAGGTATTCCTGGGGGTGCACATCACAGCCAACCTCACCTGATCTGTGAACACCGCGTCACTGGTCAAGAGGGCACAGCAGCATCTGCACTTCCTGCGTAGGATGAGGAAAGCCCACCTGCCCCCGGCATCCTCACTACATTCTACAGAAGCAGCATAGAGAGCGTTCATCTCTCTAGCTGCATCTCTGTGTGGGGTGGAGGCTGCAGTGCCTCTGACTGGAAGAATGTGAGGAGAGTGGTGAGGACAGCAGAGAAAATCATTGGGACTTCTCTTCACACCTAAGCGCTGCATGTCCTGAGCTAGAAACATCATCAGTGACCCCTCACACCCTCACTATGGACTGTTCTCCCTCCTGGCCTCTGGAAAGAGGTTCTGCAGCATTCGGTGCAAGATCACCAGGTTCTGTAACAGCTTTTTCCCCCCAGGTCATCAGACTGCTGAACTCCAAATCCAAACTCTAAATCAAACTCAGCTCTAAACTTCTATTTATACTTCAATAATTCCTAATTCCACAGGTCACTTTGTACTATTGCACTTTATAATATTTTTGCTGCTGTATATTTTAATATACTTTTATATTTAATTCTGTGCTGAGCCAAATTGCAATGAAATTTCGTTCTGTGTACACTTGCTGCATACTGAATGACAATAAAGATTGTCTATGTCTATTCATCCCCATTTGTATGAAACCCCAAAATAAGAGCTAGTCCAACCAATTAACTTCATAAGTCACATAATTAGATGGATAAGATCCACCTGTGTGCAAAGTGTCACATGATCTGTCACATGATGTCTGTATAAATCAACCTGTTCTGGAAGGACCCTGACTCTGCAAGCAAGCAACATGACAACCAAGGAGCATTCCAAACAGGTCAGAGGCAAAGTTGTGGAGAAGTATAGGTCAGGGTTGGGTTATAAAAAAAATATCCCAAACTTTGAATATCCCACAAAGTACCATTAAATCCATTATAGCAAAATGGAAAGAGTATAGCACCACTACAAACCTGATAAGAGAAGGCCACCCACCAAAACTCACAGACCGGGCAAGGAGGGCATTAATCAGAGATGCAAGAAAGACATCAAAGATAATACTTAAGGAGATGCAAAGATCCACAGCAGAGATGGGAGTACCTGTCCATTGGACCACTTTAAGCTATACACTACACAGAGCAGGACCTTATGGAAGAGTGGCCAGAAAAAAGCCATTGCTTAAAGAAAAAAATAAGAAAACATGTTAGGAGTTTGCCCAACAGCACGTGTCAGACTCCCTTAACACATGGAAAAAGATTCTCCGGTCAGATGGGAGTAAAATTGAACTTTGTGGCCATCATGAGAAACGTCATGTGTGGTGCAAACACAACACTTACCATCACCCTGAGAACACCATTCCTACAGTGAAACGTGGTGGTGGCAGCATCATGCTGTGGGGATGTTTTTTGTCTGCATGGACAGGAAAACTGGTCAAGATTGAAGGAAAGATAAATGGAACTGAAAACAGGGCAATTCTGGAGGAAAACCTGTTTGAGTCGGCCAGAGATTTGAGACTGGGACAAAGGTTCCCGTTCCAGCAGGACAATGACCCTAAACATACTCCTAAAGCTACACTGGAGTGGTTTAAAGGGAAACATTTAAATGTCTTGGAATGGCCTACTCAAAGCCCAGACCTCAATCCAATTGAGAATCTGTGGCATAACTTGAAGATTGCTGTACACCAATGCAACCCATTTAACTTGAAAGAGTTGGAGCTGTTTTGCCTTGAGGAATGGGTAAAATTCCAGTGGCTAGATGTGTTAAGCCAATAGAGACATACATACCCCAAGGGACTTGCAGCTGTAATTGCAGCAAAGTATTGACTTTGGGGGTGAATACCTATACACACTCCAGATTTTACTCTATGCCAGATAACATTTGGTTCCTCTCTAAAAAGACTAAAAGTTACCCTTTTGATGGAGTTGTTTTCCGACAGACAATCCTCCTCAATTCAGTGTTAAATTTTTACTCTTTGTGGTGGTATTTGACTTTTTTTGAGGAAAATACTTTTAACTCTGGAAAAATTGCTGTCATTTTTCCTGTATATGCACTACAGTGCACGCAAATCAATGGATATGCTCATAAGAAATAGAAGAAATATTTACACTTACCGGGGCGGCATGGTGGTGTAGTGGTTAGCACTGTCACCACACAACAAGAAGGTCTGGGTTCGAGCCCCGTGGCCAGCGAGGGCCTTTCTGTGCGGAGTTTGCATGTTCTCCCCGTGTCCGCGTGGGTTTCCTCCAGGTGCTCCGGTTTCCCCCACAGTCCAAAGACATGCAGGTTAGGTTAACTGGTGACTCTAAATTGACCATGAATGTGAGTGTGAATGGCTGTCTGTGTCTATGTGTCAGCCCTGTGATGACCTGGCGACTTGTCCAGGGTGTCTCATCTTGTCTCGTCTTCTTCCGCTTATCTGGGACCGGGTCGCGGAGGCAGCAGTCTAAGCATGGAAGCCCAAACTTCCCTTTCCCCAGACACCTCGGCCAGCTCCTCGGGAAGAACACCGAGGCGTTCCCAGGCCAGCCGAGAGACATAGTCCCTCCAGCATGTCCGGTCTTCCCCAGGGCCTCCTCCCGGGGTGACATGCCTGGAACACCTCCCCAGGGAGGCGTCCAGGAGGCATCCGAAAAAGATGCCTGAGCCACCTCAGCTGATTCCTCTCGATGTGGAGGAGCAGCGGCTCTACTCCGAGCTCCTCCCGAGTGACTGTGCTTCTCACCCTATCTCTAAGGGAGCGCCCAGCCACCCTGTGAAGAAAACTCATTTCGGCCTCTTGTATCCGCGATCTTGTTCTTTCTGTCATTACCCAAAGCTCATGACCATAGGTGAGAGTCGGAACGTAGATCGACCAGTAAATTGAGAGCTTCGCCTTTTGGCTCAGCTCCTTCTTCACCACGACGGACCGGTAAAGCGACCGCATCACTGCGGAGGCTGCACCGATCCGCCTGTCGATCTCACACTCCATCCTTCCCTCATTTGTGAACAAGATCCCGAGATACTTAAACTCCTCCACTTGAGGCAGGACTTCTCCACCAACCTGGAGAGGGCAAGCCACCCTTTTCCGGTCGAGAACCATGGCCTCGGACTTGGAGGTGCTGATTCTCATCCCAGCCCCTTCACTCTCAACTGCAAACCGCCCCAGTGCATGCTGAAGGTCCTGGTTTGAAGAAGCCAACAGGACAACATCATCCGCAAAAAGCAGAGATGAAATCCTGTGGTTCCTAAACAGGATTCCTTCTGGCCCCTGGCTGCGCCTAGAAATTCTGTCCATAAAAATTATGAACAGAACTGGTGACAAAGGGCAGCCCTGCCGGAGTCCAACATGCACTGGGAACAGGTCTGACTTACTGCCGGCAATGCGAACCAGACTCCTGCTCCATTCGTACAGGGACCGGACAGCCCTTAGCAAAGAGCCCCGAACCCCATACTCCCGAAGCACCCCCCACAGAATACCACGGGGGACACAGTCGAATGCCTTCTCCAGATCCACAAAGCACATGTGGACTGGTTGGGCAAACTCCCATGAACCCTCGAGCACCCTATGAAGAGTATAGAGCTGGTCCAGTGTTCCGCGACCAGGACGAAAACCGCATTGTTCCTCCTGGATCCGAGGTTCGACTATTGGTCGAATTCTCCTCTCCAGTACCCTGGAGTAAACTTTCCCTGGGAGGCTGAGAAGTGTGATTCCCCTATAATTGGAGCACACTCTCCGGTCCCCTTTCTTAAAAAGAGGGACCACCACCCCAGTCTGCCACTCCAGAGGCACTGTCCCCGACCGCCACGCGATGTTGCAGAGGCGTGTCAACCAAGACAGCCCCACAACATCCAGAGACTTGAGATACTCAGGGCGGATCTCATCCACCCCTGGTGCCTTGCCACCGAGGAGCTTGCAAACCACCTCAGTGACTTCAGCTTGGGTAATGGACGAGTCCACCTCTGAGTCATCAGCCTCAGTCTCCTCAGTGGAAGACAAGACGGTGGGATTGAGGAGATCCTCAAAGTATTCCTTCCACCGCCCGACAATGTCCCCAGTCCAGGTCAACAGCTCCCCACCCGCACTGTAAACAGTGTTGGCAGAGTACTGCTTCCCCCTCCTGAGGCGCCGGACGGTTTGCCAGAATTTCTTCGAGGCCGACTGATAGTCCTTCTCCATGGCCTCCCCGAACTCCTCCCAGTTCCGAGTTTTTGCCTCCGCAACTGCCCGAGCTGCAGCATGCCTGGCTTGCCGATACCCGTCAGCTGCCTCAGGAGTCCCGGAGGACAACATGGCCCGATAGGACTCCTTCTTCAGCTTGACGGCATCCCTTACTTCCGGTGTCCACCACCGGGTTTGGGGATTGCCGCCACGACAGGCACCGGAGACCTTGCAGCCACAGCTCCAAACAGCTGCATCCACAATGGAGGTAGAGAACATGGTCCACTCAGACTCAATGTCCCCCGCCTCCCTCGGAAGCTGGGAAAAGCTCTCCCGGAGGTGGAAGTTAAAGACCTCCCCAACAGAGTGCTCAGCCAGACGTTCCCAGCAGACCCTCACCATATGTTTGGGCCTGCCAGGTCTGTCCAGCTTCCTCCTCCGCCAGCGGATCCAACTCACCACCAGGTGGTGATCAGTTGACAGCTCAGCCCCTCTCTTCACCCGAGTGTCCAAGACATAGGGCCGGAGATCAGATGAAACGACTACAAAGTCGATCATCGACCTTCGACCTAAGGTGTCCTGGTGCCACGTGCACTTATGGACACCCCTATGCTTGAACATGGTGTTCGTTATGGACAAACCGTGATTAGCACAGAAGTCCAATAACAAAACACCACTTGGGTTCAGATCGGGGAGGCCGTTCCTCCCAACCACGCCCCTCCAGGTGTCACTGTCGTCGCCCACGTGAGCATTGAAGTCCCCCAGTAGCACAATGGAGTCCCCAGTCTGAGCACCCCTCAGTACCTCTCCCAGGGACTCCAAGAAGGCCGGATACTCTATACTGCTATTTGGCCCGTAGGCACAAACAACAGCAAGAGCCCTCTCCCCAATCCGAAGGCGCAGAGAGGCGACCCTCTCGTTCACTGGGGTAAACTCCAACACATGGCGGCTGAGCTGGGGAGCTATAAGGAAGCCCACACCAGCCCGCCGCTGCTCACCACGGGCGACTCCAGAGAAGTGGAAAGTCCAGCCCCTCTCGAGGAGCTGGGCTCCAGAGCCCAAGCTGTGCGTGGAGGTGAGCCCGACTATCTCTAGCCGGTACCTCTCAACCTCCTGCACAAGCTCAGGCTCTTTCCCCCCCAGCGAAGTGACATTCCATGTCCCAACAGCCAGCCGCTCTGTCCAGAGATCAGGTCGTCGAGGCCCCTGCCTTCGACTGCCACCCAATCCACACTGCACCAATCCCCTACTGCTACCTCTGTGGGTGGTGAACCCACAGGAGGTCGGGCCCATGTCACCTCTTCGGGCTGAGCCTGGCCAGGCCCCATGGGCAAAGGCCCGGCCACCAAGCGCTCGCATACGAGCCCCAACCCCGGGCCTGGCTCCAGGGTGGGGCCCCGGCTGCGTCATACCGGGCGACGTCATGGTCCTTGCTTTTTTCTCCATAGGGGTTTTTGGTTTTTGTCCAGGGTGTACCCCGCCTTTCGTTTGTAGTCAGCTGGGATAGGCTCCAGCTTGCCTGCGACCCTGTAGAACAGGATAAAGTGGCTAGAGATAATGAGATGAGATTTACACTTCTTCAAATTGATCTTCAAATGGATGGAGTCAAAGGAAAAAAGGCACCATTCATATAATAATAATAATCAGTTAAATTTACATAGCACCCAAGGTCACTTTACAATCGGGGGGAGGCAACCAAAAGAAGGTTTGGTGTAGCTGCCACAGTCCCACCAAAAGGTGCATGAAAATAAGTCCCATACCTTCTGCACAGCCACCGCGACACCACCAGGCAACATTGCTTGGTACACCGTGCCATGGATCCACAAAGCGAGCACAGAAGCACCACCACACAAAGTGCTGCTATGTCCCAAACCACCTGCATAGCCGCCATGATGCCATCGAGCAACATCACTCGGAACACTGTGCCAAGCACAAAAGCACTGCCACACAGAGTGCTGGACAACCACGATGTTGAAAGAGCAACGAGCTCACTGCAGTCCATAGTGAGGAGCACAGGCATCACCCATGGTGAACCAAGGCCTGGAGGGAACCTATGTCCAAAACTGGGTCCAGTGCTAAACCACAACTGATGGACAAAACACTCAAACAAAAACAAAAATCAAACATCAAATACACAAACACAAAAAAGAAAAACAAAAGGGAAAAGAAAATAAAAAGCCCTGGTGAGAAGCAGCAGCCAGAATGCACACAGCGTACTCTCAACCAGAAATGGAAATATCATCAGTGTTGCAATTCTCAAGATTGAATTGAATCGCCGTCCTGAATCATGAACTGAATCGATATCCTGAATCATGAATTGAATCGCTGTCCTGAAATTGAATTGCTGTCCTGAATCATCCAAAGTGCCTCCTGAACATAAAATCGCCGTTCCATCTCGCAACAAGTTTTACCTCCCAACAGGTAGCCTAAACTATGGCTGACAGATTTTATCCTGTTTATGGTGGGCATTCCCACTGCGAAGCAGAAGCCAATCAAAACCGAAAGTGTGAAAGTGATTATCATGCCGTTACCATGTGAATAGTCTCTTATGAATGCGTAAGTGGACACTCAGTGCTCCGACTCTGGTGTGACTGAGGCCCTGTCCACACGGCAACGGATTCAGGTGAATCCGATACAATTGTTTATCGTTTAGGCCTGGCGTCCACACGGCACCGGCGTTTTGGGTGCCCCAAAACGCAATCTTTTGAGAACGGGTTCCAGAGTGGAAAGATCTGGCAACGTTGCTGTTGCGAAGTCGTCTGGATGAGTAGAACGGATTTGTTTACGATGACGTCACAACCACATGACTGTCAGTGCTTCACGCCGGGTAGAAGTGTAACGAGCTCGATGCGAGTTGTCAACAAATCCTATAACTTGGTTCATGAAACGCGCTTACAAAATATTTTCACTGTGAATATTTATTGTGTAATCGTGCAAAGTGAGTGAGAGAGAGAGAGAAAATAGCCCTTAGGGCAGAGTCAATCCTGCCAGCAAAAACAGGGAAAAAAAGGAGCGATCTCACCTCTTCAGATGTTGGTTTAAGTCCTACAATACATTCCTCAAAAAGGGCGTAGAACAACAAATTAATCCATCAACGTGTAGCATTCAATTTATTCCGGACCATTAAAGACGCCGCCTTCCGCATAGAATCATACGTCATCCTCGCCGCCATATTGGATAGTCAAAGCGGAGAATAAAGATGCCTCATTCATGTGCTGCGTTTAACTGTACCAACAGGTTTACCATCCAAACGAGATCACATGGGATTACCTTTCACAGGTGAGACTGGAAAAATACTTTTCATTGTATTTGGTCATTATAACGTAATTTTACAAACAGATTTTCCTGACTTTGTGGCTAATATGAAGTCTCACGCATAATAGTTTATGCGCATGCGTCCTTACTTCTTCTATTGTTCTGGTGTCTCCGAAGGGACCGTCTTACAGTGCCCCTAGAGGTGTGGCATGTGTATTGCATCGTTTTCAGCAAGCGTTGCGTTGCCATATGGACCTGATATTTTACTGATCGTTGCCCATTTGGACGCGATATTTTTTTTAAATAACATCTCGTTGCCGTTGTCATGTGGATGTAGCCTGAGTAAGGTGACAAGTTTTAGGTTTCATCTAATTTAGGTAATTTAAAAAAATAATATTAGTTGGCAGTGGGCACATAGGAAAATGTAAAGTTTCTACTAATATGCTTGTATGATAAAAACTTGTGAAGATATTTACCTAAATACATGACCTACTCATTCTAAACTTGCTGAGCTTCACCAGCGATGCTCTCAACCCCAGAAGGTTAAATCCAGTGTTGAGTAAAAGCAAGCCATGCCTAACCAATCAAGCAGTTCATCAATGCAAGTCATTGGATATGCATCAAATTTATATGCGACACCACATTGACTTTTCTATAGTCTACACAGAACCAGACCGACCCATCAGTCTTGGGGAGCAAGACCACCGGGCTGTTCCAGTCGCTGTGCGACTCCTCAATTACCCCCATCTGAAGCACAGCCTGGAGTTCATCCCAAACCACATTTTTCTTGTGTTCGGGGAGATGATATGGGCAGCTGCACACCACCACCCCTGGGGGAGTCTCCATGTGGTGTTCTGTGAGGTCACTGTGGCAAGGGAGGAGCAAGAACAAATTGAAGAATTCCTCCTGCAACCTAATAACCTGTGCTCTCTGGGACACTGAGAGGTGGTCTCCACAGGGGACCAGGGTGAATTGGGCCACACTTTTTAGACTTACCTCTGGTCCCAGCTCCACCCTCTCTGCAACTACCATTGCCAGAGCCACAAGAACCTCCTCTCTCCACTGTTTCAGGAGATTGAGGTGGTAAATTTGACGTGTCGCCCCTATCTGGATGTTTGACCTCATAGTCGACTTCTCCAATTTGCCGTGTGACCTCAAAGGGCCCTTGCCACTTGGTGAGCAATTTTGAGCTTGAAGTAGGCAGTAAAATGAGGACTTTATCTCCTGGTGCAAATTCCCTTAGCTGTGTCCCTCCATTGTACAGGCAAGATTGACATTCTTGGGCCTGTAGCAAATTTTCCTGGGTTATGTGACTCCGTGCATGGAGCTTTGCTCTCAGGTCAAGACCGTATTGAATTTCATTTTTGCTTTGAGAAGGCCCCTCCTCCCAATTTTCTCGAATGATATCTAAGACACCATGGGGCTTGCGCTCATACAACAATTCAAACGGGGAAAACCCAGTGGAGGCTTGTGGGACCTCACACATTGCAAACAACAGAGGGTCTAGCCACTTGTCCCAATTTTTAGCATCCCCATTTATGAACTTACAAATCATATTTTTAAGCATTTGATTATGAGAGCAGCTGAGAGGATCATTGGTGTCTCTCTCCCTTCTCGAACGGATATTTATAACTCCCACCTCACCCGCAAAGCCATCAGGATTGCAGGTGACCCCACCCACCCATCTCACAGCCTCTTCAGCCTGCTGCCATCGGGGAGGAGACTGTGGAGTCTCCGGGCCAAAACCAGCAGGCTCAAGAACAGTTTCTTTCACCAGGAAGTCAGGAGGCTCAACTCCCTCCCTGTTCTGTCCCTCCTCCCCCCTCTGCCTCCTGCCACAGATTCTGCTCGCACACCCCCCTTCAGCATCTGACATGTCATCCTCACAGTTCCCCCCCCCAACACACACACACTGTTTATATTGTCTGAGTGTTTAGTCTGTCTTGTTCTTATCTAGTGTTTATACTGTTTATTTATACTGTTTATATTGTTTGAGTGTTTAGTCTATGTCTAGTTCTTATCTAGATTGTTTATACTGTTTATATTGTTTGTTTTTTTAAATTATTCTATTTTTATTTATTGCATTTCCTGTTTGCACCGTGGGTCAGAGAGGACTGATATTTCATCTGTGCTGTATGTCGAGCATGTATAGCATATCTGACAATAAAGTTGACTTGACTTGACTTAAATTGTTCAACCAGCCTGTCCGTTTGTGGATAAGAGACACTAATACAAATCAATTTAATCCCCAGTAATTCGTACAATTCACACAGTGTGCATGATATTAAAGTAGTGCCTTGATCAGTCAGGATTTCTTTCAGAATCCTGACTTCGGAGAAATTTAATGCAGAGTGCCTCCACAACACTGTGCTGAGATAGTGCAGAGAGGCGTTGCTTCCAGATATCGCATTGCATAATCTACTATGACTAACACAAAGCAATACCAATGTGCAGATTGATCTAATGGCCTGAGGATATCCATATCAGTTCTTTTGAAGGGGATCTCAACCAATGGTAATGGGCACAATGGCACTTTTGGTGTGGCTGCTGGATTTAACAGCTGGCATTCATGACATGCCACACACCATCATAGGACAACTGCGGACATGCCGCACACCATCTGCGAATCCTTGGCCAATAGAAATGGGCCATGAGATGATTTAGTGTTTTATCCTGCCCCAAATGCCCAGCCATAGCATTATGATGAGCTGCATGGAATAAAAGTTCCCTACGGCTCTTCAGGACCAACAACTGCGTCTTTTTTTTCTTTCATTTGAGTGTCCTGCATCACAGGATATAGCCTATCCTTAATAATACAAGGGGATAATACAATCCCCTAAGGGATTCCCCAGAGAGAGAGAGAGGAGGGCTCTCCCCACTTTCTCGGTCATCATGATGTGGAGCTGATGAAGATGGCCCTGGGACCACCTCCCCAGCTAACGTACGTGCTACTGCAGGACCCACCCTCTACTTTGTTTCATCAAAGTTTTAAACCCCAGTCAATCTGTTCCCAAGATGAGCGGGTGGATGAGGCTCGGGCTAACTGCCACCTCCACACTACGCTTTTTGCCCTGGAAGTGAATAGTGACAGGCGTTAGTGGATATTTATGTACATCACTGTGCACACACTTGACCTTCACCACTCATGCATTTCCCAGTGCCCCACAGTGAATCAGGCTTTGATGCATGGATGCCTGATTACAACCAGAATCCACCAAAGCCTGATGTGTACCCCCTTGAATATTCACCATACCAGCAGTATAGGAAGTACATTCTACAATGATCAGGGGTGGCTTCTGATGCATTGGGTATCCAGACCACTGCCCCTACCTCCACCACCTGGCACTGGTCCTGGAAGTGCCCAGGCTCCCTGCAGCATTAGCACACTGGCCCAGGCCTCACCTCTGTACAACTGGGGCAAGGAGCACTCACCTGCAGGGAAGACACAGAAACATAAGGGGAAGAGGGGGAAGGGGAATCATCGGCTCAGGGAGCTGGCTGTGGGGGAATCGGCCCCTGCTTCCACAGTACAGGGAAGGGATGGGAGGGGATGTACAGGAGGGGTCAAAATGAGAGAGACAGAGAGAGAGAGAAGAAGCAGTGCCACTGGAACTGCTGCTCGATTGTCCTCCGCCAGCTCAATGGCCTGATCCAGCGATGCCGGGTGATGGCACTGGACTCATTCCGCTATCCCCCTCAGCAGCCAAGCAATGAACTGCTTCAGTGCTACCATGTCGATGACTCCCTCAATGTCATGGTCCTCTACCCTTAACCACCGCCGGCAGGCGTCCCGCAGCTGCTGGTTGCCGCTGGCAGGCAAAGGGCTGGCTGACCTCCTCCAGTGTCAGTACGCAGAAGCGCTGCCGGTGTTGCTCTGGGGAGTGGCCAACTCACTGGAGGATTGCGTGCTTCAGATCAGCATAATCCAGCCTGTTATCTGCAGGCAGTTGCTGAGCTGCGAGCTGCACTTTGCCAGTCAGGAGTAGTAGCAAGCAGGCCGCTTGCTGCTCATCCGGCCACCCTCATGCCTCCGCAGCTCACTCAAAGAGCTCCAGAAAAACCTCCAGGTCATCCTGTGGCCCCATTTTTGTGAGGGTGACGTGGGGGAATCTCGCGGATTCTGGAGCTGGTGCACCTGCTGGAGCGATGAGGCACAGGAGAGCCTGGTGGTCCTCTTGTTGGGCCTGCAGCAGGGCCTCGAAATGCCGCTCCTGCTCTGTCCGCATTGCGACCAGCATCTGGTGCTTGTTCTGTTGGACAGCAGAGAGGGCATGGACCAGCTCTTTAAACAGGGAGGACTCCATGACAATGGTTCCCTTTCAGTGTCCTGGGATTCAGCACCAGTGTAACATTTCTCTGATTATGGTGGACACTGAATGAACTATCAGGCGGGTCCAAGTTCACTTTTTAGGTTTTTATTTTTTACAAGGACAATTCAAACACACACACTTTTCAGTGGTTTTTCACTAAAGCTTGTTGGCATGGTGTAATTTCAGCCTGGGGTAAGATGAAGGACTCTCTGCTCCTCTCCATCTTTTATCTGCTCCCTGTCACTGCACACAAACACACAGACACAGCACATTAATCCATAACAGGTGATTCCACTTTGTCACTCACCTTCCCTGGCGTCGCTCTCCATTCACGAACCGGCCCTTGACCACGTCCCCACTGCCATAAACCCCAACTCCAAAAAAAAGTTGTGACATTGTGTTAACTGCAGTGTTGTATAGTAACGAAGTAAAAATACTTCACTACTGTACTTAAGTACATTTTGGGAGATTTTGTACTTTACTTGAGTTTTCAAATTTTTGAGAACTTTCACTTTTACTTCACTATATTTTTTAACTTAATTGCATACTTTTACTCCGATACATTTTCAAAGAGCAGTTTAGTTACTCGTTACAAAAAAAGAAAGGAAAAAAAAACGTGTTTTAACCCCACTGACCGCAACGAAGTCAGGACGTGCCTGGGCTTGTTCACCACTTGCGCATGACAACCAATAGGCTACATCTGTTGGCTTCACGCAGTAAGCAGAAAGCTAGCTTCGCAATCAACAGCCCTGATGGAAGAGGAGACGGAGACAGCAGCTACTTCGGCTACAAATGAAGAGGAACCTGATGATGAGCACCCCGGCCGTATTTGAACACAATGTTCTCTTACATTGATGTGAAGGATTCGTCCTATCGAATGAAGTGCCTCTTATGCCTTCCAAAAAACATGGAAATTCTATCTTATAGAAACTCCCCGTCCAATCTAAAGAAACACATCGAGGTAAGTTCTAGGTTTATGAAATTGTTACAGTATATTCCCATTTCAGCAACCATAGTATGAATATTCTAGACACAATTGTGAAACCTTGAGCGTTCCTGTACAAACGAACTTTATTCTTCAGTTCCACGCAGTTTTGGCATTTGTTGGCTGTAGCAGGCTACCTAGCTGCGAGCCTTTTCGGCTCAAGGAAAGGCATAGCTGTAAGTGTAAGGAGGACAAATAGGGAAAACTGGCATACAAGTTCAAAATGGAAAAAAAAACATTAACACAATTGAAACGAGCTTTGTGTGTGCTTCTGCTAACTAAGTAACAAAGCAAGGGTTAGCAAAGCTTGCAATTCTGTCTTGGTGAACTGCTACACTGTCGAATTTCAGTGCTAGCTGGTGCTATGCCCATGGCGACATAACCTACAGTTTGGTTTTGAATATTTGACATTCAAATACATTTAAGCTGTGATGTAAATCACAGATTCTTCAAACAATTTTTACTGTCTTCATGATAATCCAGACTATACTGCAAGACAGTAAATTAAACAAAATCATACTATGATTTTCTACTATCCTAAATATTACTATATCACAAGTTAAATGCTCTTTTTAAATAAGTCCAGTTTTAAATATTCAATTCTAACCAATTCTTCATTGGCACTAAATGTAAGCCTATGTTTTATGTGTACAGCATGTTTTATTTAGCAACTTAAGCAAATTGGTAAATGTGATGCACTGTTTGTAAGTAATGTGTGGGTGAGTTAATTTGTGTTCAGTTTGACTAAATATACATAGTGTGTGTCCTTTTTTTGTCTGTTTCAGAGAAAGCATCCGCACCATGTTCAAAAATACATCGAGCTGAGCACAGCAAAGCGGAAAAGGGTCAGTGGAGCATCCACCACCAACAAGCAGGCCACGTTAACACAGTCCTTGACCATGACACCTCAGAAGAGAATTGACAAGGCCGTCGTTAAATACGTTGTACATGGGCTTCGGCCATTTTCTGTAGTTGAGCAGGAACCTTTCAGAGAATTAGTTAAGGACCTTGTCCCTAATGCCAAAATGATGTCCCGGGTGACTCTTACCTCCATGATTGATGATGGCTTCAAGCAAATGAAAACAGCTCTGACTGAGGCAATGAAGGGGGTCGACCACATTGCCACTACTACCGACTGTTGGTCTGTCAGAAGGCGAGGCTTCATCGGTGTTACTGCACCGTTACTGCACCCTGAGACTCTTCAAAGAAGTTCAGCAGCCTTAGCTTGCAGACAGTTGAGGGGTTCACACACATTTGACCTGCTAGCCAATGCTCTGAATGACATACACGCGGAATTTGAGATTCAAGGCAAGATTGTGAGGACGACCACTGATAATGGTTCGAACTTTGTCAAGGCTTTCCGAGTGTTTGGGGAAGATGAGAACAATAATGCGGAGGGAGTTGAGGAAGCTGAAGAGTCTGCACAGTCTGAAGAGGAAGACAATGGTGGAGTGGATGAGGACGAAGATGTACAGTACGTTGATACGGCAGCTCTTCTAAATGAAGATGATGGCTTTGAATTTCAACTACGGAGACACCAACGCTGTGCTTGTCATATCTTAAATCTAATCGCTAGTGAAGATTCCACAAATGCAACCTCCAATGATGCATACAAAAAGCTGGACCATGCAACGTTTGGCAAGTGTTATGGCCTATGGAACAAATGTGGAAGATCCACACTTGCAGCTGAGATGATTGAAGATGTCTGTTCCATTCAGCTTCTAAGACCAAATAAAACAAAGTGGAATTCCTTGTTCATGGCCGTGGAACGCCTACTCCGGATTAATAAAGAGAAGGGAGGGGGGCCCTAAAGGTGATGATATACGGGGCAACTTTTTGGGCAATGTTGCCGAGCAATGTTGCTGGCAACGGGCAACTAGGTGAGACACAGGGCAACTTTTCAGGGCAACTAACAATGGACAACAACAGTTAGCAACGGCAGTTTACAGTTAGCTAAAAAAAATCGATGTCTTAATTTTTGCTGTGACCATTTAATCAAGCTGTCTGTTGTTTTTTAGAGCTTTGGTGAGGTAAATTCCTCCATATAGAATATTAAAATAACAACTTACCGGCGTAAAAACAGATGAGGAGTCTCTCCATCTCTTCACTCCACTGACACTGAGCGGCCGCCATATTTGTTTGAAATTTCTGATCCGAACCTCACCGGAGGTCACATGACTCGATACTCGCGTTCTGATTGGCTTAACTCAAAAAGTTGCCAGAGATTATCAAAACCATTCAGAAAGAAACAATGTTGCCCAATCTCAATAGAAAAGAGTCAAAACGCAATTGCCCAGCAACATTGCTCGGCAACATTGCCCAAAAAGCTGCCCCGTGTATCATCACCATAAGAGCTATTGCCACCGACCTGAAGGTCCCAATGTAAGTAGACCTAAGAATTGTATGTTTTTTTATTAAAGTAAATATGGAATAACAGATACAGATAAACAAAACAGATTTCCAGTGTTTTTTTGTTTTTCATCATAGGTGCTATTTTTTTCACATTGTATCAGAACTGTGAAATTTCTATTTAGTGTTCATGTATAATTCTTGGTTCCATCTAACAAATATCCGGGTGTCGTGTGTGTTCTTTTTTTGTCAACACAGGTTCAACCCAGCGGAACTTGCATTTCTCACTGAATATGCTGCTGTAATGAGCCTTGTCGCCCAAGCAACCAACATACTGCAAGCAGAGACCAACGCACAAATGGGGTGGCTACTTCCTACAATCCACCTGCTGACGGTCAAACTCGACAAGGTCAAGTTGCAGCTGACGTACTGCAGGCCTCTTGTTGATGCTCTACAGTCTGGAATTCAGAGCCGTTTTGGGCACATGTTCAGGGATGCTGAGCTGGTTGCAGCTGCAATTCTTCTTCCCAAATTCCAAACGACATGGACGAAGGACGATGCTACCATCAAAATGGGTAAGGCATGCATATAGTTAAAAGTGTGTTTGTGTCTCGACACTTTGTAATATTAACAGTTTTGCATGTTTGTTGTAGATGCATGAAATTGGACAATGAATGAGTGCAAAAAAAATAAATTCAAATAATACTTTAATGTTTCACTTCCTTAGGCTGATATCACAACATGGTAGAAGGTTGCATTGCATCATTTAAGTCAGGGGTCGGCAACCCTAGGCATGCGTGCCACAACTGGCACGCCGAGGAATTTCCAGTGGCACACTGACGATGATACACAAACCTAATTATTCAACACATTAAAAATGTTCAAACGTCATCTTGAACTGTCATTGGCTGTTGCATGGCAAGCCTGCTCTTTTAGCATGACTACACAACAATATAGCGCCCCCCTCCCAGTGTTGCCAGATACTGCTGACGTTTTCCAGCCCAAAATATGTTCAAAACCCGCCAAAATGCACATAAAACCGCCCAATCTGGCAACACTTCCCCCTCCCCATATTTCTCACGAGACAGGCCCACTTGATGCAGCAGTTGCGCTAAGATGGCAAAGAAGCCGACAGTTCGGCTTTACTCTCCTCGTGGACCAAAGAATATGGGTTCATTTCTCAGAGGGACCATGCTGTGTGCACGTTGTGTTTTGAAAGTGTTGTGTGTCGAACATCCAGTGTTAAACGTCATTTCGAGGCAAAGCACGAAAAGACTTTCAAAGATCAGGCAGATGGGGACGAATCAATCTCACACGCAGTGTGCGGATATGGGAAGCAAGCCCACACTTTAAAAGTCTTTACCTCAGCTAAAAACAATGCCACTGAAGCTAGCTGTATAATTTCTCACTGCATAGCTAAACATGGAAAGCCATTCACAGACGGTGAATACATTAAGGAGGCCTTCCTCTCCGGCTCGGATAGTCTTTTTGAGGGGCTGCCAAATAAAGAGACAATAAAATCAAGAATAAAAGACAAGCCCGTATCAGCCAGAACTGTTGAGCGATGAATTGGTGAAATGGCAGAAAACGTAAGGGTGCAGCAAACAGCTGGCATAAAAGATGCAGCGGTATTTAGCATTGCGCTTGACGAAAGCGTAGATGTGAATGATGTGGCACGTTTGGCAGTGATGGCAAGATATTGTGATGTGACTGTGAGAGAGGAGCTCTGCTGTTTAAAGCCAATGAATCCTGCTGGGCATCTTTACCCGAAAGTTCAATTGTCTTCACAATATTGCACCGGCTTTATTGTCAGTGTTCGGATCAACATAATATCTGTGTGAACAGATTTTCACACTTGAAGAATGTACTTTGCCCCTCCCGAAGTCGTCTGACAACGGGCCATTCGGAAGCATGCGTCCAACTCAAAGTGACCAATCACCATCCCCACATCTCGGAGCTAAGTAAGGGGAAGCAGGGCCAGGGATCACATTGAGTGATAGGCAAAACATTTATTTTGTAACAAGGCTACTTCAAATTTGCAGTTTATTGTTAAGCCACTTTATGTAGGCTACTTGTCAATGTTCTCTGACACTCATTATTTAATTTTTTTTTCTGTAGTTTTATTATTCATCAGTTCCATTTCCATTAGGCTGCTACGTCTTTATTGTGAATAACTTGGGCCTGTTACCTACTGAAAGATTTTGGATATTATTTTGTGAATTTGTATAAGCTGCTTGCAATGTTGTTATCCAATGTGTGTGTGTGTGTGTGTGGGGGGGGGGGGGGGTGTTCTTAAACCTTGTGTGTGAGGTTAATGGCATAAAACAAGTGCAATGGTGTTTTACATTTGCTCAATGCATTAAATATCCATATCCGTCTAAAATGTGTGGTGTCTAATTACACATAGTTAACAACACCTATTTGAATGGCACACTAACTAACAAGAAAATTTCTAATTGGCACTACATGGCAAAAAGGTTGCCGACCCCGATTTAAGTACTGTAACTTTCTATATTTCAGGAATCGATTACATCAAGCAGCATATAGAGGATCCCTCCCTCCAGCCGGGTGCGACCAGGTCGAGTTCATCAGATGAGGATGACTTCTCGTCCCTGCAGGTGTTGAAGACCCAAGATGGTGCCAAACAGTTGGATGCCTACCTGTCCTGCTCAGCTGACCACATGGACTTGCTGAAGTCCTTCTCTTCTGTTTGCAAGCTGTCTGTCAAGCTCAACACGCCACTGCCAGCATCAGCAGCATGCGAAAGGCTGTTCAGCATAGCAGGGCTTGTTTTCAGCCCACGAAGAGTACGGCTGAATTCTAGGCATTTTGAAAGCCAGCTGCTTTTGAAGATGAACAGAAAGTTTTACAGTTTCAAGCGATGGCGGGGGTTATGTGCAAGGATGACCTTAAAGGAGGTTTAAGTTAGAGGGGAAGAATAAAAAGGTCAAGGGCAAAAGTGTGTATTGGGGATGGGGAAGTGGGGCTTGAATGTGCAAAAAGAAAATCTGTTGGTGCTATGTTAAATGTTAAGATTTAGTTTATAAAGTGCAATAACGGTAGCAGCTCTTTTTTGTTTTATATTTTGTCTTGATGGTGTGATGTACGCCTCATTTTCAGTACTATTTTATTTTTAAAAAAAAGGTTTCCCTCTTCAGATGCCAGATAAGCTTCAGTTTTCTCCAAATTACTTTTTTCTTTTGATTATTATGACAGCAATTGGTCGTGTATGCACCTCCATAGTTTATAAAGTGCAATAACAGTAGCAGCTTTTTTTATGTTTTTTTTTTCTTAATGGTGTGATGTATGCCTAATTTCCAGTGCTTTCTCTTAGTTTAAAAAACAAAGGAAAAAAATGAGAGTGTCAAAACTGTGGTCTCCATCTTCAGATGCCAGATAGGCAGCTTCATTTTTCTCCCAATTAATTTTTTTCTTGTTTATAATGGTTGTGTGTGCACCTCTATTTTCAGCAGTGTAATTGCTTGTCATGAACCATTGGTGATAAATTACCTTCAGTTTACCAAAATATTAAAAATATTACAAATTCAAATTGCCTTTGCTTGTTTACTTTTACGTGTACTTTTAATTACATTACTTGAGTACATTTATTTTTGCATTACTTGTCATACTTAAGTGCAAGAAATGTCAGATACTTTAAGACTTTAACTCAAGTAACATTTCAGTCAGTGACTTTGAATTTTACCAAAGTCATTTTTGGAAGGGTACCAATACTTTTACTTGAGTGTGATTTCCCAGCACTTTATACAACACTGGTATATTTAGAGATGGTTCTAAAGACCCCCCCCCCCCCCCCCCCTTCAAAAAAAAAAAAAAAAGGATGTGCTGGATCAGCAGTGTATATCACAAAGAATGGAGTAAGTATTAAGAAAAGAGTGACCGACAATGTGACAGTATATACTACAGAACTGGTGGCAATATTATTGGCCCTGTAATGGGTTAAAGAAAATGCAATAAACAAAACAGTCATAATCTCAAATAGTTACTCTGCACTGGAAAGTATTCAATCAGGCAAATCATTCAGAACAGATATAATCAATGAAATCTTTATAATTTTGCTTAAAACATAGACAGACTAAATTTGGTGCATGCACGAGCGGCGACACGGTCTGTTGTGCGTCTCCTCTTACCCCTTTTGTTTGTTTTAAATCGTGTGTCTTTCATATGCAACAAAAACAGCAACTATTTAAGTTCCTGGATCGTCAGCGTGTAAGCTACAAAATGAAACTGAACTCAGTCGTTCTTGATCACTTTTCTAGTTGATCTTGTCAGACATGCAGTTGGCTACAACTCAAATATGCATGATGGCCGAGCAAATCGCATCACCTACAAAAGGGAATTTCTGCTGAATCTCAGACCATTTCCTGCATTCCCTCGCTTGGAAGACACATCGCTGCTATCACTCGATTGTGTCAAAAGTAAGAACTCTAAAGCAAGGAAATGCGGAAGGAAAGGTGGGATCCGGGAGCGGATTAAAAGGCAACCCTACCGACAACCACTTCCATCGATCATGCTGGGCAATTTCCAGAGTTTAAGGAACAAGGTGGATGAGCCGCGAGCCAGCAGCCAATACCTTTCGGACTACCGGCAATCCTGCCTCATCTGCTTGACTGAGAGCTGGCTCATGGACGCGGACCCCGACTCATCAGCTGGAGGGTTTCACGCTGGTGAGAAATGGACCGCAATCAAAACTCCGGGAAAAAGAGAGGTGGGGGCGTGTGTGTGTTTGTGAACAATAAGTACTGTTACCCTGCACACATAACAACGAAGCACAAAGTTTGCACAAAGGACATTGAATTGCTTTCGCTGTGCCTGCCCTATCACTTGCCTCGGGAAATACACCAAATTAGACTTTTTCTTGTGTAGATTTCGCCCTCAGCCGACACACAGGCTGCTGCCACTCTGCTTCATGAACTGGTGTCGCAGGCAGAGACAGAGGCTCCTGATGCGGCTAATTTCATGATGGGAGACTTCAACCTTTGCAGTCTAAAGGAACTTTTACCCACGTACCAGCAATATGTCACTTGTCCCACTCGCGGTAAAGCCTGCCTTGACCACTGTTATGGTAACATACCGGATGCCTTTTACTCTAAAGCACTACCCGGTCTAGGGAACTCGGACCATAATATGATTAAATTAAGCCCTGCAAGGGTGTAAAAACGGTGTTGATATTGGTGGGGACATAATTTGGCCAAGCGTCCCAGTGCGCCATGGTTGTCGCACGAAATGTGGCCTACACTGTACAAATGATTGGTTGTCCATTCCTTTGTGTTATTTTGATTTTTAGCACCAGGTACACTTAGTCTTAGGCTAACATCTGCATGTATATGGGCAATACATTATCACACAGAGAAAGTGGACATTGAAGTTGCTGTGAATTTCGCTGTAGTGGATGACCTACCCAAAATACAACAACACAATCAATTAAAATTATGTGCTGCTGCTTCATTTTCACACAACTTTTACTATTTTCACACATTTGAAACATCATGTGCTTCCTTTTGAGTTACTGCAATTTCAGAATCTGGAAGTAATGTAGGTATGGGTGGTAGAAGTGTGAAGAGTTTTGGTAGTTGTAGTGCATTTTGCAAAAATGTTTATTCATTAAGTTGAAAGGGTTAAGTGACAATTGTTTCACATTTTTGCATTTTCACATTTTATTGCAGAGGTTACATACATACACATATACACATGCATATATACATATGCATATACATGCAAACAATGAGCAAGAAAAAGTAAATAAGTAAACATTTAGCATTACCTACAAGCATTTATTAGTGTGTGTGTGTGTGTGAGAGAGAGAGAGAGAGAGAGAGATTGCAAACAGAAACTCCTTGCTGTTACAGTAAATATAAGTAAACATTTAGCATTACCTACAAGCATTTATTAGTGTGTGTGTGTGTGTGTGTGTGAGCGAGAAAGAGAGAGAGACGGTGTATACAACTGCTAGATGTTAAGGTGTTTTTGCCTTCTGAGTCGAGCGCTTGGCAGAAGAAAACGTCACTGTCTGAAGAGGTTCTCTAACAAGGCTATTTTGTTTTGAATAGCTTACCGTTGACTGGGTAAAATAATGTCTTATGTCCTCCTTACGTTTTCTTTTATTGCTCGACATCACTGCCTGCGAGCTGGATGCTGATTTTACCGCTTGCTACTGCTTACAGCCAATGACAACAAAAAACCATAGCAACGTCAAGGCAACGGGAGGTGGACCAATCAAAAACCATAGCAACGTCAAGGCAACGGGAGGTGGGCCAATCAAAACTTCATAAAGCTTTTTTACCTGCTGTCCCCACCAATAGTCAGCCGTCTTTGGGAGATCTGTTCACAACTGAAAATCAGCTGGAAGCGATACAGCGTTTGGTGTTTTTATTCAGCGTTTCCCGCATCGCGGCTTCTCCATTCAAAAATGGTATGGACATTTTAAACTCAGCTGAATATTGGTATGGACGCGTCCATACCGTCCATACGCATTTTTACGCCCATGAAGCCCTGCCTATGTGCTCAGGCGCGAGAAAGTTAAAAAACTGGACGTTAAATGCTGGACTGCTACCGCGACTGGCGCACTTCAGGATTGCCTTGCGAGCACGGATTGGAATGTAATAACAGATGGAACAGATGACGTCAACGATGCGGCGTTCGCCATTGCCGGATATATACAATTCTGCGAGGACACAATCATACCCAAAAAGACTATTAAAATGTTCCCCAACAATAAACCCTGGGTGACTCCGGAATTAAAGCGACTTCTCAATCAGAAGAAGAGTCTATTTAAATCAGGTGGAACTAAAAAAAAAAACTGTACAGAAAAAGATCAAAAACCTGATTAAAGACTGTAAATCTGCGTATAAACGCAAACTTGAAGGTTTTTTCAACAGTAACCCTAGAAGAGCATGGCAGGGGGTACAGACAACTACAGGTTACAAGCGTAAGGCTGCTGGGCCATAGAAGGTTCACGCTGCACGCTGCATGCTGCACACTACACGCGTGTAAAGAAAAGTGGACAAACGTAGCATGACTTGCTCTGGGCCATAGAACGGCGTTCACGTTGCACGCTGCACACTTCACGCGTGAAGCGTGAAATGAACATGCACACTTTTTTTTCTAGGCGTGAAGATGGAAATTCCAGTCAATGCATGCGGTCACCGTCGCGCCAGCCAATCAGAACGGGTCTAGGGAGATAACTCTAAGCTTTCAGGGGAAAACTTCAGAAAAAATATAATTGAATGGTATAATTGAAAAATAGTTCTTCATCGGGATTGTCAAGCAGATTATAGAATGTTCGGTGAAATTCACCATGGGTTTCTCTCAGAAGGAAGTGTTCTCGGCTCCAAATTCTGTTCCTTTTTCTCTTCCTCTGTCTCAGTAAAAGCAGAATGAGGCAATCGTCGTCATCCGAAGAGTCCATATTGTTGGTTACTCGGTCAAAGTAGAACAGACGCAACACGTGAACATCCAAGCATGAAGTTTAATGGCCCAGGGTCCGGTTCTTCACGTGAACGTGTAGCGTGCAGCATGCAGCGTGCAGCGTGAACCTTCTATGGCCCAGCAGCCTAAGAACCATCTGATGGCAGTAGACAATGAGCTCGACATGGCCAATGAGTTAAATGATTTTTATTGTAGGTTTGACACACATGATTTTAAAACAGAGCAGCATTTGATTAGCATGGAAGTGAGGGGTATGGAGGGTGCAAGTATGGATATTTCTGTTGATGAGGTAAAATCCTTTTTTAGATGCACAAACCCACGTAAGGCTACTGGGCCTGATGGTATCAGCAACAGAACCTTAAAAATGTGTGCAAATGAGCTGGCACAGCCCTTCCAAAGGCTCTTCCAATGGTCCCTTGACACTGGTGTGGTCCCCAGTCTTTGGAAACGATCTTTAATAGTGCCAGTGCCTAGAAACAACAGACCCAGGGACTTAATGACTTGCAGCCTGTTGCACTCACATCCACTGTAATGAAGTGTTTTGAAAAAATTGTTCTAAACCAACTTCTCTCTGAGGTATCACATTCTCTAGACCCCAATCAGTTTGCTTACCGTGCCAAGAGGGGGGTCGAAGATGCGCTCCTTACCTTGACCAACAACGTGAGCATCTTGAACACCCAAGGAGTCTGGTAAAAATTGTTTTTATTGATTTTAGTAGTGCTTTTAACACAATACAACCACATTTGATGGTGAGAAAGCTTCTACACCTAGGAGTAAATCCCAGACTCATACTGTGGATTAATGCTTTTTTTAACTGAACGCAGTCAGCAAGTAAGATTTAACTCCCACATCTCCTCACTGAAAACAGTTAATACTCTGTGGGTGCAATCAGTTAATTATTGATATTAAGTGATCAATCTCGTTAAATCAGTCTCATTAAATTTTGAAGGTTAATAATTAAAATGAATCAATCCCATTGAATCATTTACTTTGACTCGTTTGAAATGAATCATACCATAGAATCAGTCTCATTCAATGAATCATTTAGTGAATCATTCAATGAATCGTTTAGTGAATCATACCATTAATCCTGGTGCTTAATAATAAATTACCAAACAGCTAAATTATGGTATATTTCCAAATTATTACGATCACTTACCATATTACATAACATATATGCACCCTTTTGAATTCGAGGGAGACTGGGGACTTCATATTGTTCACACAAATATACACAGTTTGTTTAATAAATGAATTTATTATAACAAAGATAAAAATAATAAACCAATATATACAAGCAGTGAGGTGTGTGTGTGTGTGTGTGTGTGTGAAGGACTTGACCATGTGTTTAGCCTCGTGTAGCTAACTACACGTGGTGGAGGCCTAGCTTGTTGGTAGCTAAACAAAAGAATGTTATCTAAACAGAACAAAGGATTAGCTCTGTGTTTAGCCTTGTGTTGCTAGTGTGAGTTTGCTAAAGGCCCTATGGCCTAGCTAAAGTGTGTTTGTTAGGCCTGGTGAGGCCTACTGAGCACGTGTTGCTAAAGACAAGGGTATTAGCCGTAGCTAACTAAAAGCTAGCTTGTGGATTTCTAGCTGAGGTGTGGTTTATCAGGCCTGATGGCCTGCTGAGCACATGGTAGGCCTTGATTAGCTTTGTGTTGCTAAGCAGACAAAAGGGAAGCTGTAGCTAACCCACTAGCTCATAACCATACTGAATCCACTGAAATCTTGAGATCAAGATGTATAATAATGAAATTATAATGTTAGTAAGAATAACAGAGAGAAGCATGCGCAGCCTATCTATTAAACAATTGAGAGAACACAGAACAAAATAAATCAACACGCTGCGTGTCTAACAGTGTAACAGATAAACCTGGGTTTAAATTCACACTATTTCAATAAAAGCAAGTTCCTAAGACTATCCTAATTATGCCCAAATGCCAAAATCTTACTTAATCCTGCCTTTAGCAAGATATGAAGAACTATTCGCCGGTGTAGTCTCGGGCCTCGCCGTGGGAGCACGTGAGCCGCTCGTGATGGAGGCGCAGAAAACTTTCGGGTCCAGCGGAGCACTTGGGTGGTTCCCGTGGAAAGCGGAGGATTCTTGGTCCGAACCTCAGCGTTCGTGAGGAAAAGTCTCTGATCAGAATAATATGCACAGCGCTTTTGAGTTAAAAAGGATTCAATCGCTTCTTAACTTTTGACTGCCTGGGCTGCAGTCGTGACGTCACTTCTAATGCAAGTAAACCGGTTGTAACTCAGGTTGAGTTTAAAGATCGCGCGACTCTAGAGTTTACCTTTGCCAAGGGTAAAAAAGAAAATCGCGCTGAGTGATGGATCTTGCAAGAAAGAAGACGTCTTTTGGGTGGAGAGCGCCTCTTTATACGTCCAGATTCATCGGAAGCCAGACGTGAGAGACAAAGATGGAAGCGTTGTCCCATTGTTTTATGTTTCCTTGTATGATGACGTAGATGATCCCGCCCACGCGTGACGTAGGTCACACGGAAGTGGACTGGGAATTGTAGTTCTGCCACAAGATGGCGGCATGATACCTACAGTCCCCCTTTTGGTCTCAGGGGTATGACGGAGTCGTAGCACTGAGAGCACCGTATCGTATCATCGCCGTGTCCATAGTCCTTGAGGTAGAGTTGCTCTGCACAGTCCATGGTGTCCTGTGAAGACTGTGTAAACTTGTGAGTTCCAGTAAGACAGTTGGAGACAGGCATTTTGGGCATATAATCACTATGGGCATTTTGGGCATATAATCACTATCTAACTAACTAGATCAAAACCACATCAAAAAAATTAAACATGGAACATGAAACATGTAGTGTTCAATTTCTAATGCGTAAAAAAAAACAAGAAAAGAGAAGAAATGAAGGAAGGAAAGAAGTATTAGTGTTTGGGTTGGCAAACCTAATCTTCTGGGAAGGTGATAGCAGTGGGGGGTCTGGCTAGAAAGCGTGCGCTACTGCGGCTAGCTGTCGGGGACACAGACCATCTTATCTAGCTAGGTGTGTAGTGTTATGTATGGGTTGCCTGGGCAGACCCAGTGGATGTCTTTCATGAAGGTGCACATCTCTAAGTTTTGTGGATTCACAAAAGTGAGGATAGCACTGCCAAGACTATATGCCAGGTGTATTTGCGATGAATACACACTAGTAATAATAGCGGATTTTAGTATTTTATCTACCATGTTATACTGAAGGGTTACTTCATTGTGTTGGTGAAGTCTGACCGGGAATGTTAGTGTACGCTTATGGTTGAGTGATGCGTACAAGCTAAGTGGACAGGATGGGCCTAGCTGTCATCCACCCCCTTTTGGAGTGAGGACTGTTCAAAAGGTTTGATTCGATTATCATGGAAATCGATATGAAGGTGTTTGATTAGGCCTAGATGTCCTAATGTGATATGCAACGGGGAACGGTTTTCCCACGATCGAAAGGTCTCGACCAGGGTGGTAGGAACTTCTCTGAGATTCGGGCGTAGTAGGCTTTGTGTCCTTCTACTCTCGAATCGAGATTCTTTTGGGCACCTGTAAAGATTGACTGTAGGTGGCGTTGTAGGTCGGCGACATGTTGATGTGCGGTGTATGTAATCACGACGCTCATGGCCTCTGGTTTGTATAGGAGATGCAGGGGAAGAACCGACTCTCGCCCAGTCATCATCCCAAAGGGTGTGACTTCAGTGGCGCAATGAGGGGTGGACCGAATGGCCCTTAGCACCAAGGGAAGTTTCACGTCCCAAATTTTACCATGGTTTGTGATCTACTCTCGCAGCATGCTCACAATGGTTTGAATGGCTCGTTCAGCCTGACCAGAGAATTGAGGGTGGTACGCGATATGGAATTTCGCCTCGACACCTAACATGTTCCACAGTGCAGCCATTACACCAGTGGTGAAATGGGTGTCTGTTTCTGAGTCGATGGATAGAGGGAGGTTTTTCAAAGAGTTGTGGCCACTAGGGGGAATCGCGATGTCGGGTGTCTCGACATCGGACTCGGTGTTCAAAGACATGAACTGAAGTTCATCGAAATTTGATCTCGCGTGGCGCTCGGTTGATCGGTGTTCGCACTAATCTCATCGCAACGATTTTGTGCATATTCTGTGGGATCCAACGACTGTGGGGTTTTGTGTGAAGCTGACTAAGTTTATGTCGCAGGGCTTGGTTGGGATTGGGTCGCCTTGTGAGAGCCGTGTGTCTGAGAAATGGTGGTGAAGACTTTAGCGCACATGAGAGGTGCGTTTTGTGTGTTTGCCTTCGCCACCAGGGGGGGCCCTACATCCTGACCCTCGCCTGCTGTTTCAGAGGGATCTCTCTCCCCCTTTTACGAGATATACCCGTGGTTCCTGGCCTAGTCATGCCAGTGACTGGTCTTTTGTCATTTTTCTTGGGCTCTTGTGTTTTATCTGTTGAGGGGTCTGACGTCTCCTGTAACACTTCTTTAATCTCAGCCAACTGGGCTTTTAAAGAGTCCAGCTCTGAGTGGAACTCACCAGGTTGGTCTGAGTCACTGTGTTGGTCGTCTCTACCCTTGCGTTTAGAGCTACGGTCGGAACGCTTCTGCCGTTTCTGGTCAGAGCGGGGATGACGGTTTTGCTGCCAACCGTTTTGTTCCCTACGACCCTTTTCATGTGATGGGCGATTGCCATCGTCACTGTGGACTCGCCCTCGGTCCCTCCTGGCCTTACCTTGTCGATTTTTCCACTCACCCTTGTGATGGCTTGGCAAGGATCGGGCTGGACCGGAATTTTTCCAGGTGGGTCCCCCTTTTGGAGCTTCGCCTCCTTCTAAGGTTAGCGGGGGCTTGTCCTCACCCTGGAGGCTAAGGACTCTGGGTTCATCATCATTTCCGTTTGCGGTTTTGACAATGGTCTCCCAGGTCATTTGGGCTAGTCGCCTAATTTCCCTCATCGAATAGCGACCTTGTCGACACGTCAGTGTGACATGGGTCCGCACGCTTGGGTGGAGGTTATGTAAGAAGAGAGATATGAAACCTCTATCTTCTTCCAACCCTGGTGCGCTACTACCTTGGAAATAGGCAGTACGTAGCCGTCTGTAATATTCACGAGGCGCCTCAGACCGTTTTTGTTTGATTTGTAATGCACACAATATCGCGGAGGTTTCGTCCGTGTATGGCGCATATTCTTCCCTCATGTAATTGCGAAGTTTCGAATAACTATCGCGAATGTTTGGGGGTAGAGTCTCTAAAAAGGCACGAACGTTACTACTGGAGGTCTTCCAGATTAGTCTCAGTTTTTCACGTGTTGTGGCGTTCGGCAGGTCCATCAGGCATCGGTCAATTCCTCGTAAATAATCATTTATGTTAGTTCTTTGATTGTTGGGATCGAATTGTTCGATATCTTGGGCAAGTAGGTCAATTTGCCGTAGGCGGAGGGCTTGGTGCGCATCCTTACGCGACTTCCTTTGCTCTCCTGAGTACTCACTGTCTGAGCTACTCTGGAATCGCTCCCGCTTCGCACGAGATGCGTGGTCTGATTCATCTGGAGATGGATCAGGGAGACTGAAGCGCACTGACCTAGGTGTGCTACGGGCCTGGGCTCGGGATGAGCGCAGGGCGGCTCCATCCTGGCTAGACGACGACGGAGTCGTGTAGCGAGTTGATGGAGTTTGGCGGGATGTCTGGTTCTCGACCAGATCATTTACGGTGTCCGGTTCGGACGCCTCTTCCCGCTCCGAGCTTTGGCGCATTGTTGGGGGTCTTTCACGCCCCTTGCGCTGCTCTTGGGGGGTCTGCTCCTGGGCAGCCCTCTCAGCAACCATTTCGGCTTTCTCTAGCCGTTCGGTGCAATCATCAAGGGAGGTCTTCAAGAGCTCACACTCCCTATGTAAATCATTATTATCGGCTGTCAGCTTGGCCTTGCTGGTGGTCAGCCTTTCAACCTCTCCGCGAAGGCATCTGATTTCTGAATCAGCATTTTGGAAGTATGATAGGAATAGCTTACCTAGTGCCGCTTGGACACTAATAGTTGTTCTTTTTGGATCTCTCATATGTTTGTTTGAATTGTCTAAGTTGTTTTGGCATTCACTCTTACTCGTGTACTTGATGTCTGCCTTTTCGGAGGCAGAGCAGTGAATGAGGTCTGCCATGACCTCAAGGAGAGACACGTCTTGAGCGTTGTCTTCCATTTTTGAGACACGAGGGGATGCCATTTTACTGAGGCTGGATACTAGATAATTAATCAAGTTAATTATTAATTTAATCATTATTAATTAACTATGTAATTAATTAATAAGGTTTATTTGGAAATGCTCTCTTATCCTAAGTTGAATAGGTTATGAGTATTGGTGATATGGTTATCACACTACTGTTAACCGTTTTAACACACCTGGGGATATACCTTAGCAGTTGCTGAATTAAACTGACCTTATTTGTTGTTGAACAATATTCCAGAAGTCAACAAACCGATCTTCCTCACACGGGGCACCAATTTAACTGTGGGTGCAATCAGTTAATTATTGATATTAAGTGATCAATCTCGTTAAATCAGTCTCATTAAATTTTGAAGGTTAATAATTAAAATGAATCAATCCCATTGAATCATTTACTTTGACTCGTTTTAAATGAATCATACCATAGAATCAGTCTCATTCAATGAATCATTTAGTGAATCGTTCAATGAATCGTTTAGTGAATCATACCATTAATCCTGGTGCTTAATAATAAATTACCAAACAGCTAAATTATGGTATATTTCCAAATTATTACGATCACTTACCATATTACATAACATATATGCACCCTTTTGAATTCGAGGGAGACTGGGGACTTCATATTGTTCACACAAATATACACAGTTTGTTTAATAAATGAATTTATTATAACAAAGATAAAAATAATAAACCAATATATACAAGCAGTGAGGTGTGTGTGTGTGTGTGTGTGTGTGTGTGTGTGTGTGAAGGACTTGACCATGTGTTTAGCCTCGTGTAGCTAACTACACGTGGTGGAGGCCTAGCTTGTTGGTAGCTAAACAAAAGAATGTTATCTAAACAGAACAAAGGATTAGCTCTGTGTTTAGCCTTGTGTTGCTAGTGTGAGTTTGCTAAAGGCCCTATGGCCTAGCTAAAGTGTGTTTGTTAGGCCTGGTGAGGCCTACTGAGCACGTGTTGCTAAAGACAAGGGTATTAGCCGTAGCTAACTAAAAGCTAGCTTGTGGATTTCTAGCTGAGGTGTGGTTTATCAGGCCTGATGGCCTGCTGAGCACATGGTAGGCCTTGATTAGCTTTGTGTTGCTAAGCAGACAAAAGGGAAGCTGTAGCTAACCCACTAGCTCATAACCATACTGAATCCACTGAAATCTTGAGATCAAGATGTATAATAATGAAATTATAATGTTAGTAAGAATAACAGAGAGAAGCATGCGCAGCCTATCTATTAAACAATTGAGAGAACACAGAACAAAATAAATCAACACGCTGCGTGTCTAACAGTGTAACAGATAAACCTGGGTTTAAATTCACACTATTTCAATAAAAGCAAGTTCCTAAGACTATCCTAATTATGCCCAAATGCCAAAATCTTACTTAATCCTGCCTTTAGCAAGATATGAAGAACTATTCGCCGGTGTAGTCTCGGGCCTCGCCGTGGGAGCACGTGAGCCGCTCGTGATGGAGGCGCAGAAAACTTTCGGGTCCAGCGGAGCACTTGGGTGGTTCCCGTGGAAAGCAGAGGATTCTTGGTCCGAACCTCAGCGTTCGTGAGGAAAAGTCTCTGATCAGAATAAGATGCACAGCACTTTTGAGTTAAAAAGGATTCAATCGCTTCTTAACTTTTGACTGCCTGGGCTGCAGTCGTGACGTCACTTCTAATGCAAGTAAACCGGTTGTAACTCAGGTTGAGTTTAAAGATCGCGCGACTCTAGAGTTTACCTTTGCCAAGGGTAAAAAAGAAAATCGCGCTGAGTGATGGATCTTGCAAGAAAGAAGACGTCTTTTGGGTGGAGAGCGCCTCTTTATACGTCCAGATTCATCGGAAGCCAGACGTGAGAGACAAAGATGGAAGCGTTGTCCCATTGTTTTATGTTTCCTTGTATGATGACGTAGATGATTCCGCCCACGCGTGACGTAGGTCACACGGAAGTGGACTGGGAATTGTAGTTCTGCCACAAGATGGCGGCATGATACCTACAACTGGAGCACCGCAAGGTTGCGTTCTCTCACCAATTTTATACACACTGTACACCAATGACTAGCAGGCATCCTCCCCAGCTCATACCTTTTTAAGTACGCCAACGACACAGCACTGGTGGGCTTCCTACATTCTGACACCTTATCCGTTGAAGGTTTTGAAAGGGAGGTTCAGGGTTTTATTAGGTGGTGTACAGACAACTTTTTATTGGTCAATGTTAAAAAGACAAAGCAAATGGTGATAGATTTTAGCAAAAAAGGAATACCTATCTCTCCATCCAAGATTAATGGCGAACAGATAGAGCGGGTCTCATCTTACAAGTATTTGGGAATAGAGATAGACGACAGATTGTGTTTTAACCAGTGTGCACAGACCAAATGTGAGAAGCTACAACAGAGGATGTTCTTTCTTAGGAAACTCAAAGATTTTAGATTAGACTGCAGTATTCTCCAATTGTTTTATAAATCACTTTTGCAGAGTATTTTATCATTTGGGCTAATCTGCGTCTATGGAAATATGCACGTACAGGACCACAAAAAATTGCAGCGTATCATTAAATCAGCCAGCCGGGTTATTGGTGTGGACCAGACATCTGCAGTCGAGCTGTACAATGAGCTTATTTTAAGAAAGATGGATCAAATTTTAACTGACCCAACACATCCTCTATTCCCAAAGTTTTTAAGAAGCACCAGGTCTAATAACAGATTTCTGCAGAGGCCAATCAGGACAGCGAGGTACCACAAATCATTTGTACCCACAGCAATAAGACTATACAATAACAAACCAAAAACATCTGTTGCCCTTTAGTTCACTCATCTGTACAAATTTCCTTTTATGCATTTTATTTATTTTATGCAGCACACATCATCTTTTTTTTTTTTTTAAAGATATTTTTTTTGGGCTTTCTTCACCTCTATTGGATAGGACAGTGCAGAGACAGGACAGGAAACGAGTGGGAGAGAGAGACGGGGAGGGATCGGGAAATGACCTCAGGTCGGAATCGAACCCGGGTCCCTGGACATATGGCATAGCGCCCCATCCACCCGAGCCACGACGCCCCCATCATCAACTTTTATTCAAGACACAAGAAGGTCCATATAGACAGCACAATACATGAAAAAATAAATAAACAATACAAAAACATTTAAAAAGGATGCAAATAGAGCATCAACACTTACATATATAGGCCAATATTTTTTTAAAATGCATACAAACTTCGGGTCCAATGTTTCCAAAAGCAAGATGAATACCTTGTCACTTCCAGAAGCATCAGTTGAAAACACAATAATCGTGTTCTTAGACCCAGTCAATCTGCACATGAATCTATACATAACATTTCTCAGAACAGCATTAAAAGTCGGCACATTGTTCATAACGAACATTTCACTGGCACTACTACACCTGGGAATTTTGAGCAAAATTCTCAAAGCATCATTATATGCCACTTGAAGTTTTTTTCATTTTCGCATTACTATAATTGCACCACAAGTGGGCAGTATACAGTGAAGTGCAGTATGTTTTAAAAAGCGATATTTTTACATCAGTAGTACACATGTGGAATTTGCGAGCCAGCATATTTGCCTGCCCATACAGTTTATCACACTGACGCTGCACATCATCATCATCACTGAGATCATCTCTTATCACATGTCCCAGATATTTAACTTTCTTTACAACCACAAGTGGTTCACCTGCCAATGAGAAAGAGGGAGATACAAGCTTCATATCCTCCTTTGTTCTAACAATCAGTACCACACTCTTTGATGAGTTAAATTTAATATCATACATTATGCCATATTGAGAGTATATTCTTAGAAGCTGCTGCAGACCAGCACTGGAGGGAGACAATATCACCAAATCATCAGCGTAAAGCATATGATTAATGAGGTTATCCCCCACCATACAGCCAGTTCTACACTCCTTTAGCTCCACAGTTTTTATCTTTTGTTTTTATCTCTTATTGTTTTTATCTTACATCACACCTTTTATCACAGATTTATTTTAATGTGGTATGTCTATTGTCAGTCTGTGTATATGTTTTTGGTATGTTTTGAGGAGATGTGCAATATGGACCACTTGAGTTTCCCCTGGGGGATAATAAAGTTTACCTTGACCTTGACCTAAAATAGATTCCAAGGGCATTACACCTAGTTTTCTTTGGGTACCTGCACATGTTGGCGTGGAGGGAAATGAAGAGGTTGATAAGCTGGCTAAGCAAACACTAAATAATATAGAAATAGAATTGCATATCCCAATTAGTAAGGTAGAGGCTAAGATTTACATAAAATCCTACGCAGTCAGTCTGGTAGGAGTATTGTGATGGCAATGAAACAGGGAGACATCTATATTACATTGAAAAACAGGTGAATACTGGAAGGATAGGGGGCAGGAGTCGGAGAGAAGACATGATCACCCGTTTAAGAATTAGACATACAGAGTTTAACTATTCTCTTAACAAAATAGGCATGGGCGGATCTACCGGGGTGGCAAATGCCACCCTAAAAGAACCTTGCCACCCCTGCTGCCACCCCAGTTGGCAGCGACGAATTCAAAGAAAAATTACGGCCAATTTGACATTTACGCGCGTGAATTTCCAATGTCCGACTGCGGCGAATGCAGCACGAGATAACGCCAGAGATTGGTTGTTTTGGAAAATTGAGAGGTGCAAAGCGAGGGAGCCAGGAGTCGCAAGGAAAGGAGACACGGGAGGAAAGAGGTAAAAGCTGATTAACTATCTACCAAGAAATGAAATTATAATGAATGAACAGTGCTAGCATAGTTGTAATGCTGATTTTGAGAGGATAAAAATCAGGTTGGAGAATGTTATTTTGCTAACTATACATGTAATGTTAGCTAGGTCTGACATTAGTTTTGTGTAAAGTCGGCCACAAAAGTTAATATTGATTCAACGTCTGTCAAGGAAAACATTTGTAAAGTTATTTTGAATCCTACAGAAATGAAGAGGAAAGGAAACATACATAGTTTTTGAACTTGTGAACGAAGTTTTTCATCTCTCAGGCTCATAAAGACTTGTTTGCGGTCGACTATGACAGAAAAGAGACTATCAAGTTTGGCTGCACTCAGCATTGAATCAAAGCGCACAAAAGCATTAGAGCTTGATAAATTTGTGAAGCGTTTTGCTGAGCAACATGGAAATCGCCGCATTCAGCTGTTGTAGGCATGACAAGTTCATGTTATGCTCACTGGTGAGCCTTTACAAAGCATGAGGAAAAAAAAACTATAAAATGTGACACTGGTGTAAATGGTTTAAATCATGCTGAACTTGAAGCAGTGTTGTTATTGTTTTTTAGTGTCTGTTCTTTTGCATTTAAAACTGTCCAGAAACGGTATAGACCTCATCTGAGAATGTGTGTTCTTCGTGAACAATAAAAGCATGAGATTTTGTCTGTATGAGTCTGTAAATGGCAGCCCGTGCCCTTTTGTAGTGTGTACATACTATTTGTCATCAAACTGTGATTAAATTCAGTATATATACGCCTGTAATACGTTGCCACCCCTCAAATTCCTGCCCCCCTCTTGCCACCCCATAAATATTTTTTTCTAGATCCGCCCCTGAAAATAGGCAAACACCCAACCAGAAATTGTGAATCCTGTAGCCATCCGGAATCAGTAGAGCATGTAATACTTCACTGTAAGAAGTATGAACGTGAAAATGAGCTTTATAAATCTCTCAGAACGGTTAATCATCACAATTTCACATTACCTGGTTTATTAGAGAGAGTATCAATTCAGATGTATTATTACATTATCAAATTTCTGAAAGATTCAGGTGACTTCCGGTTGCAGGTGGTATGGAGTAGACTGGAGTTCCGCGGCTCCTGAGCATTTGTCATTAATATTTTAACTTATTTGCAAGGTACTTAACTACCCATTGCGAAATTCTGCTTAGTAAAGTTTGAGACTGTATGACATCACCAAACTTCGTTTAATTGAACCGGAAGAAACAAAGTTTATCAAAGTGAGTAACCTCATAGCGAAGGATAACGTTAACAAGATGGAGGAGGCGCCGCTCACGCTACAAACACTGAGAGACGAACTTCAGCTATCTCGTCAAGCCTCCCTGAAAGACTTTAAAGCTGAAATTGTCACCCTTCGTCAGGATTTGTGCAAAGACATAGAGGCGCTTCGGACGGAGACAATCTCCAACACTCAAAAGTTACGTGAAGATGTACAGGAGGAAATTGTAAAACTCCAGAATTACCATAAAGAAGTAACTACGGAGCAGGCTAGTATGGGACACCGTCTAAACGACGCACTGGAACAGATTGCAAGACTTGAGAGTGAGCATGGCTCTCTTTCAGGCGAGCTGAAACGCTTACAGGAGAAATGTATTGATCTTGAGTCCAGAAGTCGGCGACAAAATTTAAGGATAGTTGGTGTCCCTGAGGGAGTTGAAGGAGCTAACCTAACCCGTTTCTTACAAGAATTCTTGTCGGAGGTGTTGGGCCCTGAGAACTTCACATCTCCCCCCGTCATCGATCGTGCCCACCGATCCCTGGCTCTGAAGCCGAAGAAGGGTGAGCGCCCGCGCCCCATCATAGCACGATTACACTACTTCGCCGAAAAGGAGCGGATCCTGGGCATTTCCAGAGGAAAGGGTCGGCTACTTTATCAACAGTCCCCTGTTCACATCTTTCCCGATCTCCCTGCGGAGGTTAGCAAGCTCAGAGCCGCCTTCAACCCGGTGAAGGCAAAGCTGCGTGAGGCGAAGATGGACTACAGTTTATTCTTCCCTGCTGTCCTCTCCGTGAACATCGACGGTGTCCGGCACAAGTTCAACACTCCAGAAGCAGCTGAAAAGTTTTTTCAGACAAAGATCGCCCCGAACCTAGCTGTAGAAGGGTCATGTGAGTAACGAAATTGTTATAGTTTGATGCGCCATAGGTGGTAGTTTTTTTTCCCCCCTCTCTTTCTCGTTATGAGCTAGCCACCTATTAGGGCTTGCATTTGCAGGTCCAAAGCCCTCAGCTATTTTCATTTGAAAAAGACAATACTAGAGCGTGCCTGCCAGTGCCACGTTTTTGCCAAGTTTCACTTTGCTGTCACTTTTTTTTTTTTTTTTCTTCTCTATGTTGATTTTTACAAAACGCATGTGGTGGACTCAATGCATGCACTCAGTTTACTGGGCTGGACTGGACTGGAGTAATGCCCTGGCCTATGATTTCTATATAGCCTAGCCTACATGTATACTTCTATAAGATATAGTGTAATGTTTAAATAAGCTGAGAATTTAAGCGCATGTAGCACTATGGCTAGCCTATTGTAGCAGAGCAGCCTTGAATCCCAAAAGGCCACTTGCACTTTGGTTTGTATGTTTAATATGCCACAACATAGGCCTAGCCCATTTTGGGGAGCACTTTTATTGGAATTCATATTTAATGGATATTTTATTTTTTTATTTTATCTTCTGTCATATTTGGACTGGGCTTTTTCATGCACTGTCTGCACCTGATAGGCTCACTTGAGAGTAGCACAGTGCCATTTTTAATTTAGTCCAGCTTTCTTTATTTTACTCCACCATTGAATAGGCCATGGAATGTAAATGCAATGGGTTAGATTGAATTATAATTATCTATGTTTATAAAAAAAAAAGGGAGTCGAGTTAAACAGGAGTTTAAGCAAGCTCTGAACTAGCTTAGGTGGTGCAGCGACTGTACCATGTTTCGTCCTAAGGTAGGCCTATTTAAGTTGTTTGGTCCTAAGGCCTTTCAGTTGGGGAAAGGCAGGAGTGAGTGGGGGGGTGGGGTGTTTGTTTGCTGTTCTTGTTGCTGTTTGCATGTCTCTCATCTTACAAAAATGCCGCTTTGTAAAAAACTCATGTCTGAATTAAGTACAATAATAGGGAAAACACATGGTAGCTATGACTTCTTTTGATGCTAAAGAGGAATGCCTGGTGCAATTTGTCAGTTGGAATACGAAAGGTCTTAATACAGCTATGAAGCGGGGTAGAGTCTTGGGCCATTTAAAAAAACTTAAGACTGACATAGCATTCTTACAGGAGACCCACTTGAGGAACCAAGACCATTTTAGGCTACGAAAAGGGTGGGTTGGTCAGCTTTTTCATTCAACATTCCACTTTAAGTCTAGAGGGGCTGCGATTCTAATTAATAAGAACATTCCTTTCATTTCCTCCTCTGTTACCTCTGATCCACATGGTAGATTTGTAGTGGTGACTGGGTCCCTATATAATACCCCCCTTACATTAGTCAGTGTGTACGGTCCTAATTTTGATGATGAGCATTTCTTTTCTACATTTTTTGCATCTCTCCCCGACCTGAACACCCACCGCCTGATTATAGGTGGGGACTTCAATTGCGTCTTGGATCCCAAGTTGGATAGGTCATCCAATAAAACCCAAACATTGACAAAATCTGCCAAACTAATTAGATCCTTTATGGACACCTTTAAAATTACTGACCCCTGGAGGTTCAAGTATCCGACATCTCGTAGTTATTCCTTTTTCTCCCCAGTTCATCATTCATATAGTCGAATTGATTATTTTCTTATTGATTGTAAACTTGTCCCTGCGATTAGGCGGTGTGACTACGAGGCTATTGTTATTTCAGATCACGCCCCGCACCAAATGCAGCTGGCTTTTTCCAACAAACATATGCCCAGGACTTGGCGCTTTAATAATTTGTTACTAGCAGATAAATCATTCACAGAATTTTTAAAATCCAACATTGAAGTATTTTTGATTATCAATGACACAGGAGAAGTGTCCAAGAGCACACTGTGGGAAACTTTGAAAGCCTACCTTCGTGGCCTGATAATTTCCTACAGTGCGGGTACCAATAGACTGCGTGCTGAACGTATCTCCAGTCTTACCCATGAGATCTTAGATTTAGATCACTCATATTCTGTATCGCCCAGTCCTGATCTTTACAAACACAGACTAGCTTTGCAAACAGAATTTGACCTGTTATCCACAAATGAAACTGCACAGCTTCTGTTGCAAACACGCCATAGATCTTACGAGCATGGAGAGAAAGCTGGGAAACTTCTGGCCTTACAAATCAGAAAATCAGCTGCCTCTAGAATGATAACTGAAATTCGTGCGCAATCGGGGCAAACAATTCTTGATCAGCAGGATAGTAATGGAGAATTTGAACAATTCTATACACACTTATATTCTTCAGAGTCTGAAGGTGATCCCTCTTTAATTGATGATTTTTTCAGTAAGTTGAACATCCCGACTATTTCCAAAGAGGATAAGGCACAACTTGAAGAACCTCTGTCTCTTGAGGAACTAAATAACGCTATTAAGAGCATGCAAACCTCTAAAGCTCCAGGTCCTGATGGATATAGCTCTGAATTTTACAAAGCTTTTTCAGATCTCCTCTCTCCTGTACTTTTAGATGTCTTTAATGAATCATTCAGCGCTAATACACTTCCTGCCACTTTTTACCAGGCCTGCATTTCCCTTTTGCTAAAACAGGATAGGGACCCTCTTGACCCAGGTTCATACAGGCCCCTCAGCCTTTTGAATGTAGACACAAAGATATTAGCAAAAACTTCGGCCACCCGTTTAGACAGGGTCCTTCCCACAATTATCTCACAGGACCAAACGGGCTTTATTAGGAATAGACTTTTATTTTCAAACCTTCATAGACTCTACAATATTATTTACACTCCCAGCCCTTCCTCCTGCCCAGAGGTACTCCTTTCACTAGACGCTGAAAAAGCGTTTGACCGAATTGAATGGGATTTTCTTTTTTCTGCGTTGGATAGATTTGGATTCGGCAAAAAGTTCATCTCTTGGGTCAGTCTTCTTTATGTTTCCCCATCGGCTTCGGTTCAGACTAATGCTTTCAGGTCAAATTATTTTCCCTTGCGGCGTGGCACAAGACAAGGGTGTCCTCTTTCCCCCCTATTATTTGCACTTTCCATTGAGCCTCTGGCCATTGCCTTACGTTCACTCAATGGCTACCAGGGAATATTCAGAGGAGGGAGAGAGCATAGAGTGTCATTGTATGCAGATGATCTGCTCTTATATATTCAGGACCCTCTCACATCTATTCCCAATATTATGTCTGTTTTGAAAATTTTTGGCAAGATTTCTGGTTACAAGCTGAATTTATCTAAGAGTATACTGTTCCCCATAAACAACGCTGCTCAGGTTGTGTCTTATTCTCAGTTTCCATTCAGGTTGGTTAATGGATCTTTCAATTATCTGGGAGTAGTTGTAACAAGGTCTGTCCAGTCACTGTTCAAATTTAACTTTAAACCTTTATTTGATCGCACTATTAAGGATTTTGGTAGATGGTCCCATCTTCCTATGTCTCTAGCAGGGAGAGTTAATGCCTTGAAGATGAACATTCTTCCTAAATTCCTGTTTCTTTTTCAAACCATCCCCATCATTAATAAGTCTTTTTTCAAACAATTAGACAGTGAAATATCTAGTTTTATTTGGAATAAGAAAACCCCTAGAATTAGGAAAGATTTTTTGCAAAGACCTAAACGTTCTGGGGGCATGAGCCTTCCAAATTTTCAGTATTATTACTGGGCCTGCAACGTACGAGCTCTCTCTTTTTGGGATCAGACCCCTGGCTCAGAAGAACAACCTGCCTGGTTGCAGATTGAGCGGGCCTCATGTCATCCTACTTCCTTGAGTGCGTTGTTATTCTCTTCCCTTCCAATACCAGTCGAATATGCCAAATCCAATCCTGTAGTGACAGAATCATTGAAAATTTGGACTAAAATAAGACAACACTTTGGCTGGCATGCTAAATCTCTTCTAGCCCCTCTATGTGCAAATCATCACTTTCATCCCTCTTTGTTAGATAATTCCTTTCAACTATGGGCTCATAATGGGGTCTCAAGAATGAAGGACCTTTATATTGATGCTATTTTCCCATCTTTTGAGACGCTGCGTAGAAAGCTTAAACTCCCTCAGTCTCATTTCTTTCGTTTTTTGCAAGTTCGTGACTATACAAGATCTAATACAAACTCTTTCTCTAATGCTCCCACCCCCACCCAGATGGACTCTTTATTTTCAGTTGATCCTTCATCTAGAGGGGTGATTTCATACTTGTACAACCACATGTTTAGCCAGATAGATGTATCTCTAGATTTTCTGAAATTTGCTTGGGAGGAAGATTTGGGCATTGACTTGACAGAGGAGCAGTGGATGGGAGCACAGGAGGGGGTACACTCAGCATCCATTTGCACCAGACACGGGCTCATACAGTTCAAGGTGCTGCATCGCTTGCATCTCTCCAAAGTCAAGCTTGCTAAAATGTATCCTAACATTGATCCCTTATGTGACCGTTGCAGGGCATTTCCAGCTACACTGGGTCACATGTTTTGGCTGTGTCCAGAGTTATCAGATTTTTGGGTCTCCATTTTTAAAACCTTATCTGATGTTTTTGGTCACACACTTGAACCAGATCCGGCATTGGCTCTATTTGGGGTACTGAGTGAGGACAGTCCTCTAAAAGGGTCTGCGTCCATGGCAGCCAGGTTCATAGTTCTCTTAGCACGCAGATTAATTCTCTTGAACTGGAAACAGACACGCCCTCCCTCTCATACAGTATTGATCAATGATATTATGCAACATCTTAAACTGGAAAAACTGAAATATACTCTCAGAGGTTCTACTGATCGTTTTTATAGGACTTGGCAACCCTTTTATAGACTATGTTGAATCCAGGCATTCCTCTTAACTTCTGCTACCTATATGAGACTATAGTATTGTAATGATTTTGATGTAAAGCGGCTCATTGTTGACAACAATGCTTGTTTGTTGGTGTTGCTGGTGTGTGTGTGTGTGTGTGTGTGTGTGTGTGTGTGTTAATATGAAAAATCAATAAACAGAAGTAAAAAAAAAAAATTTCTGAAAGATTCAGAAATAGCTAAAAGAATAGAAGTGGTGTGTTTTTTCCCCCCTCCCTTATATCGCCTATTCCACGCTCCAGCCCAGTCGGTGGTGGTAATGCACCTTTAAGTTGGTTTGCCAACCGCCATAAAACCTTAAAGAAGAAAGAGGCGGATCAGGAACATCCAGTTGTGCCGCCATGGTTGTTAAAGAAGCCAGTAATAGATTTAGTACTTCTGGAGTTGAAGAAGAGCGAAGACTTCAGCAAAGATATGGTCGAGTGCCATATTAGTGCACAGTACAAGGACAAACTTAGGGTCTATACTGATGCATCAAAGTCTGCAGGCGGTAAAGTTGGCATTGCATTTGTAGTTCCAGAGCTCAAAATTTGCAAAACAGAAAGGTTAACCAATGATCTTGCAGTATACACAGCAGAACTAGTAGCCATCCTCACTGCATTATCCTGGATAGAGGGATATAGTCCTAAGGGTGGAGTGCTTATTGCTTCAGATTCTGCTTCTGCACTGATGAGTATTCAGAATACTATGTCAGAGTCCAGACAAGACTTAGTGTTGGAAATTGCGCAATTGGTTAGTGGAATTATAAACTCAGGTACAGATGTAACTTTCTTATGGATCCCAGCACATATTGGGATAAGAGGGAATGAGTTGGCAGACATGAACGCCAAAAAAGCATGTGTGACCCCTGAGGTCACCTTAGAAATTGCCTATAGTAAAACTGAGGTAAAGTCACTAATTAAGTCAAAGTCCAGAGAGTTATGGCAGAGTGAGTGGAATGGTGCAGCTACTGGGAGGAAATATTATGCAATTCAAAGGGTGGTAGGTCATGCAAGGCCAACAGCAAGATCCTCCAAAGAGGAGGATATTATATCTAGAATGAGGTTTGGGCATTCTGGTCTGAACAGTACTCTATTTCTCTTTAAAAAGCATGAAGATGGAAAGTGTGGTGTATGTGGTTCTATTGAGACAGTGAAGCATGCAATTGAACATTGTGTCAAGTTTGACCAGGAGAGGCAGCACCTCATCCTTGGATTACAGTCAGAAAGTGTGCCTTTTAATGTAAAAGCAATTTTGCAGAGGAACTCAAGCGAGATGTGCTTTAAGCATCTATTTCACTTTATGGAAGTCACTGGATTGATTAGAAGAATATAATAGCTTCTCTCTTTCATTTCTTTCACTCTTTCTTTATTATTATAATAATAATATAAATTTTTTATTTAATTATTATTTTGTTTATAGTAGAGGTAGTTTACACCCAGACTCACACTCCATTTCGGTAGGTGGCGGTAATGCTTCCAAAAAGTTGCCAACCGCCAATTAAAAGAAGAAGAAGAAGAAGAAGAAGGCGGATCAGGAATACTTCCGGGTTTGTACGCTGTTGGTGATACTTGTGTACATGGTACTGGTAATTATTGGTTTTGGGGTTTGACTTTAGAGAGGTCAAGAACACAAAATTTGTATTGGACATTTTCTACGAAGCAGTGTTTCATTGTGACGGGTTAAAGCGTCTATCACTTCGTCGTTTGCCTTTTGTTATGGAAAGCAAACAATTCTGACGCGGTATATATAATGTGTGCTGCCTAGAGTAGCTCTCTGAACACAAAACACTGGAGTTAAATAAGTAGCGGAATGTTTGAGTAAATTGTTTAGGTTAACCTTACTTTCAACAGGACAGCGTAGATTATACAAAGGTAGGACACGTAATTTATTTGGCAGTATTTAATGATAGTTGTATGGTACAATTATTACGTATGATCTGTAGCATTGGTATTTTGTAAACTGACTCGTTGTGGCTTAAACCGGTTCGGTGGCTCGAAGCTGTTATGCATAAACGGTGGCAGAAAATTGGAGTGGTGGTGTTTCTGATTACTGCACATGGTATTGATATTGCAACTGTGTGCCTGTTCCATTTCCAGCATAATAAAGTTAATGAAACAACTGTATAGTCTCCGTCCAAGTTCAGCAGCGCATGGCTGTACCTTCAATAACTTAATGTATTTTAAATAAATTTAATTTTGGCTAAAAGGTATCTAAATTTCACGATACGATATTTAGGCTTTCTAACAGAGGCTACTACTTTCACAATATAAACAGTTCTGTGATAACAGTTGCTAATTTTATTAGATACTGGGACTGCTATTGAATCAGTCATTGCCTAGTCGTAATATACTGTTTGACATGCACATTCAGTAAACTTCAGTTTTATTATAGATACAGTGCCTTGCAAAAGTGTTCATCCCCCTTGTTGGTTTTCCGGTTTTGTCGCATTACAAGCTGGAATTAAAGGGATAGTTCGGGATTTTTGACATGAATCTGCATGGCATCCCCATCAATAGTGTCGTGCAAACACACTGACTTACCCCTGACAGCATCCTGTGAGTCCAGTTCTTGTCCAGTTTTGGTCCAGACGAAAGTAGTCCGTCAAGTTTGTTGGGGTCACGAAAGTAAAACGTTTTTCGTCTCAAAACAATATGTGTTCAAAAGAGTGATATATTTGCATCACAAAACCGTTGTCAAATAAAAAGTCAGACCTCGAAATCGCTTGGCACTATTTTCTCTCCCTTCTTATCACTGCGCGCTGCCGCCAGGTGACAGCGAAACGCAGACCCACTAAGCTGGTGGGAGACCAAGGCTGCACTCTATCCACGGCTTACACACGTGATGGCACGGAGGATGTGTATAGTGGCAGCATCTGTCCCCCCAGAGAGGATCTTTTCAAAAGCAGGACAGATTATAACTGAGAGGAGAAATAGAATCAGAATTAACTAGTTAATTGCAGCAATTAAAGGAATAGGTAGGAAAAGGAAGGCGCAAAGACACCGCGCAGCGCCTGAAAGCGGGTTTTCAGGCGCTGTGCACCCGTTTTCAGGCGCTGCGCGGCGTCTTTACGCCTGCAGCGGTGCTTTTGCCTGTGCTGTGGCTGAAAATAGTTCCAGATATAAATTGGTCTAGTAAATTCCTTCGTGTTAATTTGCATTGATGTGTACTCGATGTGAATGTACAAGTCATGAGAAATAATTATAAAAAATCTTCCGAAAGAGCCGGCTCCTTATAGTAAGAAGAGCCAAAAGAGCCGAAATTCCCATCACTAGTAAACAACGAATGAAACAGCCGTGGCTGTCACCTGGCGGCAGCGCGCACTGATAAGAAGGGAGAGAAAATGGTGCCAAGCGATTTCGAGGTCTGACTTTTTATTTGACAACGGTTTTGTGATGCAAATATATCACTCTTTTGAACACATACTGTTTTGAGACGAAAAACGTTTTACTTTCGTGACCCCAACAAACTTGCCGGACTACTTTCGTCTGGACCAAAACTGGACAAGAACTGGACTCACAGGATGCTGTCAGGGGTAAGTCAGTGTGTTTGCACGACACTATTGATGGGGATGCCATACAGATTCATGTCAAAAATCCCGAACTATCCCTTTAAAATGGCCTGGGGGGGGTTAGCACCATTTGATTTACACAACATGCCTACCACTTTAAAGGTGCACTTTTTTTTTTTTAATTGTGACACAAACAATAAGATGGAAAAAATAGAAATCTGGAGTGTGCATAGGTATTCACCCCCTTTCGTATGAAACCCCAAAATAAGAGCTGGTCCAACCAATTCACTTCATAAGCTTCATAATTAGTTGGTTAAGATCCACCTGTGTGCAATCAGTGTCACATGATCTGTCACATGATGTCTGTATAACTCAACCTGTTCTGGAAGGACCCTGACTCTGCAACACTACTAAGCAAGCAACATGAGAACCAAGGAGCCTCCAAACAGGTCAGAGACAAAGTTGTGGAGAAGTATAGATCAGGGTTGGGTTATTAAAAAAAAAAAATCCCAAACTTTGAATTTTCCAGGACACACCATTAAATCCATTATAGCAAAATGGAACGAGCATGGTACTACTACAAACCTGACAAGATGGATAGATCCCTTTGGGAGGGTTCCTTCATGGAAAATAAAATTCCAGTAGCATCATTACAGAATAAACAGAGAATAGAAAATGGAGAACTTCTAGATAAATTAAGTATTAACATATACAAAAAAAAAAAAAATCTAACAGGAGAGGTATTGCATATTGTCCAGTATTGCTTTTTGTCAGGCTAGGCTACTGCTCCTTTCTGTTCTCCTGTTATCCCTCCTCCTCCCAGAGATGAGTTGTACAGTCTGATGGCGTGAGGAATAAAGGATGTAAGGGTGTATTCAGACCAGGATAGTTCGATAGTTCACTTGCTTTGGTCCGAACCAAATGTTTTTTTTTTTTGTTTTTTTTCCATTTTGGTGCGGTTCGCTTTCACACTGTACATTTTAGTAAGCGGACCAAAATCTATCAACAAAGCCACACGCCCTGAGGTCGTTCAGCTATTGGTCAGAGACGACACGTGCACAAAGCATTAAGTTCAAAAGTAGTCATGGAGGCTTTCTGTGCTGTTATTCTTTTTAATGTCATCAAAGCTATATGTTTTTTCCAGTTTTTACTGTTTTCACAATTGTGCGGTTACTATGCTGTTGTACAAGTAACTTATCAACGACGACTTCAAAGGGCAAGGCGGCTATGGAGGATAGCGCTGATGAGCACACATCATGTTGTGACAGTTCTGGCTCTTCACGCAAGACGGAGGAGGTATGTGTCGGGATATTCGCCTTATCCATCGTAATAGATGAATTTCTTTTTTGCGTCGCTAGTACCGCCACTTTTTGAAAGAATATCCCTGATTTTAATGTAGGTCTGACGGAGTTTCTTCACTTTTAGCCGACATTGTTCTGGGGAGCGCGTGAAACCCTTCTTCATTTTCTCACTGAATACAGCAAACACGTCGGCATTTTTGTGTTTTCTCTCCAAAAGCTCAGATATGTGGACATCTGCCCATATATCCACAAGGGTACGCGTTTCTTCCTTGGCCCACGTTTGCCCCCTACTCATTTCTTGTACTCTGTGGTCTAGCCTACCACTGGTCTGAATGACTGTTGTAAGGTTCCCTTGACAACCGAAACAGTGTTTGCACTTTGTGGTGGAGTGTCAAGACTCTGTTTCCCATAATGCTCGACAAACGACGGAAGCTCCCGAGGTACAAAAAAGCAAAACTGTCAGATTAGGTCCGGTCTGCTTTCACACCTCCAAAAGGTCTGCACCAGAGTTCCTTTGGTCCGGACCGAGTCCGACCTTGCAGCTCGGTCTCGGTCCGCTTGTTTGGTCTGGACCAGAGTCCGGTGGTTTGTATTCAGACCAACCCAAAAGGTCCGGACCAAGGGAAATTTGGTTCGTTTAGTTGTTTGGTCCGGACCAAACAACGTAGGTGTGAATACGCCCTAAGTCTGTTAGTCCTGCACTTGGGAAGGAGCATTGAGAAGGCCACCTACCAAAACTCACAGACCAAGCAAGGAGGGCATTAATTAGAGAGACACCAAAGATAAGATAACACTGAAGGAGCTGCAAAGATCCATAGTGGAGATGGGAGTATCTGTCCATAGGACCACTTTAAGCTGTATACCCCACAGAATGGGGCTTTATGGAAGAGTGGTCAGAAAAAAGGCATTGCTGAAGAAAACAAGTTTGGAGTTTGCCCAACAGCATGTGGCAGACTCCCCAAACACATGGAAGAAGATTCTCTGGTCAAATGAGACAAAAATTGAACTTTGTGGCCATCATGGGAAATGCCATGTGTGACACAAATCCAACATCCTGAGAACACCATCCCTACAATGAAGCATGGTGGTAGCAGCATCATGCTGTGGGGATATTTTTCATCTGAAGGGATAGGAAAGCTGGTCAGGACTGAAGGAAAGATGAAGCATGGTGCACTAAATGCAGGGCAATTCTGGAGGAAAACCTGTTTGAGTCAGACAGAGCTTTCAGACTGGGATGAAGGTTCACGGTCCAGCAGGACAATGACCCTAAACATACTGCTAAAGCTACACTGGAGTGGTTTAAAGGGAAACATTTAAATGTCTTGGAATGCCGTAATCAAAGCCCAGACCTCAATCCAATTGAGAATCTGTGGCATAACTTGAAGATTGCTGTACACCAACACAACTCATCTAACTTGAAGGAGTTGGAGCAGTTTTGCCTTGAGGAATGGGCAAAAATCCTAGTGGCTAGATGTGCTGAGCTAATGGAGACATACTTCAAGAGACTTGCAGCTGTAATTGTAGCAAAAGGTGGCTCTACAAAGTATTGACTTTGGGAGGGGGGGGGGGGGGAGTGAATACCTATACACACTCCAGATTTCTGTTTTTTCATCTTATTGTTTGTGTCACAATAAAAAAAAATGTGCACCTTTAAAGTGGTAGGCATGTTAAAATCAAATGGTACTAACCCCCCCCCCCCCCCCCCCAAATTAATTTTAATACGACAAATTGTAATGCGACAAAACAGGACAAACACTAAGGGAGATTAATATTTTTGCAAGGCACTGTATCTCCTGCTTGATATCCAGTGATGAGACACACTGTGTATCATTGGTGTGTGTGTGTGTGTGGGGGGGGGGTTGTTTAAATAAACACTGCTCCACACACGGTTGTGTATTAAACCGCTTGAAAATGCAGTGTCTTTCTCATATTCTCCCTACAGTGATTTGTGGATCTTCAGCTGCTCTGCTTTACAGAGAAAGATGAGTGTAGCAGGCCTCTGGAGATCTTACCAGGCATTAATGGCCAGAAAGCCATGGACTGTGCAAATAATAACAGCTGGTAAGAATCCCAAAGTCACCTGTTGGTGCAAAAAAAAAAAAATCCACATTTCAGGCCAACTTAAGTATGCATTTACCTTTTTTGCTGGCCCCATAGAATTGAACATTACAGTACAGCAGGCAGCATAAGCGTAAGGTGGTTTCTATAGTTCCAAAAGACATCAGAGAAACAGAAGATGAATAATTTTGGTCAGAATTTATTCCCCTGTTTATTTTGTCCAATGTTGCAGTTGCTGATGTTTGAGTTCATCTTTTGAAGAAAAAAAATGTAACTCCGAAAGGCTCAGCCTCAGTAAAAGATTGCACTTCCATCACAATTATCTATCATAATCTCCCTTTAGGAGGGCGATCTTGTCATTCACATTTCCAGGGTGGGTTATCTTTATTCTTGCATTTGCTCTTTTCTGTCAGCAGATGGCAGTGAAAACATTTATTAAAACCAGCTAATTCCATCATGATTCTCTGATTCAATTCAAATTCCAGTTACACTGCCTGGATATACAAGAAGTCAGTCAAAACTCCTTAAATGTATTTTTGAATTTTAATGAATTTGTTGGTATTAATGGTGACCAGGCATTAATGTTATGACCAAATAATTAATCACTCTGGTTAATTTTGTTTGTGTCTCAAAACACGAGTAACACGAGACTCATGTAGGTGAATTTTTAGATTTTTTTTAAGTAGTTTTGTCTTCATATTTGGTTAGTTGTCTAAAACATCTGTGGATTTCACATTAGTGACCAAATAAGCTGTCCTGTTTAAGCGCACATAATGAGTAATGCAGTTTTTGAAATTCAAGAAGATTTAATAATGACTGAAATCATTACAACAGTGAAAAGAGAACTTAATAATTGAAGGGCTTTGGAAAACAAATGACTCAACAGATGTGGAGACATTAGTTATGTTAACTGTAGTTTACAACAAAAATCAATGGTATATGAAGCGCACGTGGGAAGGTATTTTCTGTGTCCTGGTGTTGTACCAGTCTCATTTTTTTTTTTTTTTTTGCTGTTTCCTATGGATGTTAGCATGCGATGGTGAGCTGTATGCCAAATTGATCACCCACAATTTCACGTAGAATGCAAAATGCATCAATCATGACTTCTAGCCACCAGAGGTATTTCTTCAAGGACAAAGAGTGGAGAATGTTGTGCTGATTTCAACAGTTTACCAGTCTCAGTTCAGCTGACGAGAATGAATGAATGATTTTTATTTTTTTTTTATTCTATGTGATAATTACTGTCCATTTGTTTAAACATAATACATTTTAAGTGCCTTTCAAGATACCCAAGGACACTGTACAATTTAAAATCAAGAATAACAGTATACAATACACAAACACTGTACACTCGATGAAAGAACTAACAGAAAACATTTAAGAGGGGTACAACAAGAGCACCACAAAGGAGGGGCAACACAAAAAGGGTGGGCAGTACAAAGATAAAAAGAAGTAAAATACGGAAAAGCACACAACAAGGAGCAATTGTTTGATTTGAAGTTTACTGGTTTATTTTACAGTTAATGTTGGGCTTTTTTAAATTGACTTTTATTTCACGTACATTAGCAAGGTTTGTGGACCCTATTAGCATTCCTTAAGCTTAAAATGGACAAATTCCACGGTGGATGTTTTGTCAGAGGTTATTCAGGTAGTGAACTTCTGTAGTGATGACCCCCTCCCCCCAACGTGTGTTTGTCTTATTTGTAGTAGAACTTTAGTGTTAATTCTGGAGATTTTACAATTATAACGCAAGTCCAGTCATCTTCACCTCTTACTATAAGCTATCCAAAATAACCAGGATGACTGTTTCCAGAACGTTACTGTGAGTATTTTCGGAGAAGCCCCCTGCAGGTTGCTACCAAACTTTCTCTGGAGTGATCAACAAGTCTTATATCTGTTAAGATGAGAGTGAGAGACAAATGTCTGTCTTCCTTAACCTGCTACTGCTCTTTCTCCTCCTGTTCCTGCTTGCACCATATGGTGTAAAGAGTAGACCTGCTTTAATAAGATAAGCCAGTAAATGCATAACCAGGGTTTCAGTCTCTTTCCACATTGCTATTCTGGATTATTAGTTGTTCTCTGACATTATGAAAGGTTACATTACGTAAAAGGTACTACATTTCCTCGCCTGGACCTGCCATTAAGACACAATGACCTTTGTAAACCATGATATTTTGTCAGTGACAATCCTGTAAATTTCAAGATGGATGTCTTTCCTCTTTCCATATTTTAGTTGTTTAGTGTTTATATGAACACCAACCAGCTATATATCATAAAGACTGGGAATGGGCATTTTCAGTTCCTTTCATTAATTGAATAGTACAGAGAAGACTGACTTACTGATGGTGAAATGTCATTTGTTCTATTTGTAGAGAACTAAAGAAAGGCCACTAATACACACCTACCAGCCTGTCAGTAAAAAGATTTTTCTACAGACATGGTGTAAAATGCTTTTAAACACCTAAAGTCAATCCTAAATCAAATAGTAGGCCTAAATCAACTATTTAAATAAAGTCCAGTACAATAAATAAGGCCATAAAATGTTATTGTCATGGCAGGGCAGCTGAGACTTTGTGCTAAATCTTATTCGTGTTGTATCGTGTATCTGGCTGGCTGGCTGGAGACATGCAATCGTTGCTCATGTCTGAGGGATGAGGTATGAATTTGCCTCCTGTTTTCAGGGGGACTTTAAGTGTGCAGGGCTTTTGGGCTCAGGCAAAGAAGCAGGAATAGTAGTGAGAGATGAAAGAAAATTAGGTGCTTGCCTCTCTCTGGCTCACCTATGCTGGTGAGCCAGAGAGAGGCAAGCACCTAATTTTCTTTCATCTCTCACTACTATTCCTGCTTCTTTGCTTCGTTGCCTGAGCCCAAAAGCCCTGCACACTTCTGTGGGACCAAGTCACACATGTGCAAGTCTCAAGTCTTAACCTTCAAGTCCCAAGTCTTTTTTGTCTTGGGCAAGTCAAGTCACAGGCTATGTCAAGTCCTATAATAGGTCAAGTCCAAGTCAAGTCACCTTAGGCGTATTGGCGTAATTTTAGCAGCAGAATATGAATTTAATACATTGAAAAGGCAATACATAAGTAAATGTCAGTAAACATCCCTGGCACATGTGCCCAACCTGTTAAATATTTGCATTTTAAATACTCATGTTCTGTAAAATACATAAAACAAAACTAATAATGTCACAAAGTTATTTATTGATGGCAAAATTGATTGCAAGATTGAAAGCCAACTAAGTTTCTCACATTGTCATCAGCCAGCAAGAAAAATAAACAGAGAATTGGCATTCTGTTATGTGCGTAGTTAAGAGGGTAGGAACCTTGGGTTAACAGGGGCATGAGCTCCTCCAATCTCTAATCACGTCAGATGAGATGATTATTATTAATAAGATACACGTGGAGAAACCTGAAGTGACTTCGATGTATGCTTGCGCCAGTAAAAAAAACAAAAACCCAAAGGATAGAGAAATGTGTCAGACATAATTTAGGTCTCAAAAAGAAGACCTGTTCGCCTGTGCAAAAGTGACATCATCTTACCCCATATGACAAGCTACAGAGGTGTGTGCAAAAGCGCTCTCTCCCTCTCTGATGCTGCCTCAGCCTGTGCGGAGCGTGGACATACGACTTTGGCGTGGGAGTCTTGGTTCCTGCTATAATTGTTACGAAAATAAATGTTAAATGAAATATGCATCCCGCGCATTCCTTTCCACAGGAACTTTGCTCACAACGTTTCGGTCGTGGCTAACGAACTGTCCTCCTTACCACAAGTGCAACGTTTCGGGAACAATACGGAAAGGACAGTGCGCGGGATTCATCTTTCCTTGAACAATTACCCAGAGACTTTTTAAATTACCTCACTGGGAAATATCCAATGCACCTGTTCAGTTACAGAGTTGTGCTCTCTGAATTGTAGTCATTCAAACCATTATTTTGGTGGCCTGGTAGCCTGATATACTAAATGTAAATTCATAGTTTGGATGACTTACAAAAATAAATTGTGCACACTGTGTTACAGTGGGAACCGAGACTCCCGCGCACAGTCAGCCTATTTTGCAGAGTTTAGTATTGTTGCTAGCCTGTATTCAAACAGCGAGTGGCATGCCGGTGAATCCAAATTGTGGCGCTTTTTTCAATAGTGCATGATGGGCAGTGGGACGGAGTTTTCTTTTCTTTTTTGATCAGGTAGTGTGATGAAAAAAATGTGCAGGTTGCTGCACTGCTATTTCAAATGGCTATGATAAACTCCCCTGTCTTATGCTCTATGGACAGTCTGGCTAATGTACATGAACACACTTACACGAATTTGTGCTGCTCATGAACTTGTACATGTTCACAAGCTGACCATTAGCTTAACCCTGAAACAGAACAACAGGGTAGGAAGCTGCTTATGTTATTCAGCATCACGACTGCAAAGTGCACAATCAACTTGCTACTACTGATATACAATATCATTAAACTTGACGTAACTACATTGCTTACCAGCATTCACATAAGAATTTCACAATAATAAACTGAATCCCTAGCTACATCTGCAACGGCTAAAATCCTCCTACCGCTCACTCTCGTGGCTAACATTGGCTAACAAGGAGTTTAGCTGCTATCACCAAATAACACATTAATAAACTTACTGGGCAGAATGGATCTTCAAATGCCGGACGAAATTGGAGGTCGTGGTCTGGCTGTCAGAAATCGTCACGTTGCAAATCTTGCACTGCGCCGTTCATCGTTTACCTTCTAGGCAGTAGCCCTTGAAGCCGAAAGTGATTACTCTTGGGATGGCTGACATGATGATATGATGTGAAATCTGTGAACACATCGTGGCATGGGGCGTGGTATATAGCCCATGCAGAGAGCGTGCCTGATGGACAGGGTGGTGACAACGCAATGGCAGTGCAATCAAAATTACTGAAGTATGTGCATATTACATTTTATTTTCACAATAAAAACACGATGGAAATAACACTCAAGTCATCGTGTGTCAAGTCAAGTCCCGAGTCTTAAACTTCCAAGTCCGAGTCAAGTCTCAAGTATTTTCATGTTTTGTCAAGTCAAGTCACAAGTCATGAAAACAGTGACTCGAGTCGACTCGAGTCCAAATCTCAAGTCCCCACCTCTGCAAGCTACCCATGTCATGTGCACTAATGCACCCTCATATCATCATAGATACTGGCTTTTGAGCTGTGCATTGATGAGCCAGATGGTCCCTCTCCTCTTTAGCCTGGAGGATGTAGTGTCCATGATTTCTAAAAATAATTTCTACTGTTGATTTTGTCAGACCTCGGGAAAATTTTCCACTTCACTTCAGTCCATCATAAGAGTTGGGGCCCAGAGAAGGTGGCAATGAATCTTTTAAATATATGTACCATAGATGATGTGAAGGGCGGCACGGTGGTGTAGTGGTTAGCGCTGTCGCCTCACAGCAAGAAGGTCCTGGGTTCGAGCCCCGGGGCCGGCGAGGGCCTTTCTGTGTGGAGTTTGCATGTTCTCCCCGTGTCCGCGTGGGTTTCCTCCGGGTGCTCCGGTTTCCCCCACAGTCCAAAGACATGCAGGTTAGGTTAACTGGTGACTCTAAATTGACCGTAGGTGTGAATGTGAGTGTGAATGGTTGTCTGTGTCTATATGTCAGCCCTGTGATGACCTGGCGACTTGTCCAGGGTGTACCCCGCCTTTCGCCCGTAGTCAGCTGGGATAGGCTCCAGCTTGCCTGCGACCCTGTAGAAGGATAAAGCGGCTAGAGATAATGAGATGAGATAGATGATGTGATCCCCAATTTCTTTGCAATTTTATATTGAGGAAAGTTATTCTTAAATTGTTGCACTGTTTGCCCGCACAGTCTTTCACAGAGTGGTGAACCCATCCCCACCTTTACTTCTGAGAGACTCGGCCTCTCAGGGATGCTCTTTTTATACCCAATCATGTTACTCACCTGTTGCCAATTAACCAATTTAGGGGTTTTTTTTGTTTGTTTGTTTGGTTTTTTTTTTTTTTTTGCATTACACAACTTTTTCAGTGTTTTGTTGCCCATGTCCCAACTCTTGTGAAACATGTTGCTGACATCAATTTCAAAATGAGCATATATTTTTCAAAAAAAAACTCAATTTCAACATTTGATATGTTGCCTTTGTACTGTTTTCAATGAAATATAGGGTTTCCATGATTTGCAAATCTTCATTGCTTTTTTTTTTTTTTTTACACAGTGTCCCAACCTTTTGGAATTGGGGTTGTACATGGTTTGATTCATGTGTCCTTCACAAACAAAAATCTGCCTCATTCCAACCTTGCTGAAGGACTTCCATATCATTACTGATCTTCCACCAAATTTCTAAATGGTGCAAGGTACTGTAGCATGTAGGCCTCTCCTGGGTTTCTGTCTAACCCTTAGATGACCAGGTGATGGGAAAAGCTGAAAATTGGACTCTTCAGAGATGATGACCTTACTCCAGTCCTCTATGGTCTGGACAGTCTGAATTTTTCTTGACCGTCCTCTCAAGGCTGCGTTCATCCCTGTTGCTTGAGCGCCTTTTCCAGCCAGCCTTTTCAGCAATGACGACCTGTGGCTTACACTCCTTGTGGAGGGTGTTGATCATCTTCTGGACAGCTGTCAAGTCAGCAGTCTTCCCCATGATTGTGGTTGCGTGTACTGAACTAGACCGAGAGAGACACTGTATTTTATACTGTGGGGTGGCTTTTTTTTTTTTTTTTTAATTCAAACTCCAAATGAAAAACTTTAATTTTGAGGGGATTATTTTTTGCACTGTAGGCTGTAATCAAAATTAAATTTAAAAAATGCTTGAAATATTTGTGTAATGAATCTAGAATATATGAAATTTTCACTTTCTTAAATAACTAATGGAAAATATTGAACTTTTTCAATATTTTGGGCAGTTGAGGGCGTCTTTGTTGTGAAGGAGAGATGATCATTAACACATCTAATTTTAACCAATGTAATATCACCACTGTAACCGTTTAAACAAACACTGGCTAACTAGTTAGCCTATTGGCTAGCTAGTTAGCCTATTGGCTAGCTAGTTAGCCTATTGGCTAGCTAGTTAGCCTATTGGCTAGCTAGTTAGCCTATTGGCTAGCTAGTTAGCCTATTGGCTAGCTAGTTAGCCTATTGGCTAGCTAGTTAGCCTATTGGCTAGCTAGTTAGCCTATTGGCTAGCTAGTTAGCCTATTGGCTAGCTAGTTAGCCTATTGGCTAGCTAGTTAGCCTATAGGCTAGCTAGTTAGCCTATAGGCTAACTGGTGTAACCCACTTCCAGTGAATTATGCTAAACTAGGCTAGCAGTGTCAGACTGGGTTATTGTACGCACAGAGAAAAGGGTATCCTCTTATCTAACTCTGGGGTAGAATGCAAATTAGTCAACTTCCCAGAAAGTTGGCATGTTCCTTTAAGATTAGAGTACACTTTTTTCTTTTTTTTTTTAACTATTTTAAAAATATGCGTAAATATCAGTGAGCATAATCTAATTGAAACACTTACTATAACTGAAGTTGTGCCAGTCATCTCATCTGTCAGTCTGGCTTTGACAGTGGTTTTGTTGTCCTCACTGACAGTTCATTTTGAACCTTGGATTGAGAGTTCTGGCAATGTCTAGCAGCTCCTGTATATTTGGGTTACTGTACTTTTCCTGAAGGTATCCCTGGATCATTGACTTCAATGATTGTGTGAGATCTGTCTCATCTTCCTGCACTGCCACAACTGATGTTCCAAAAAGTTGGAGAACCGGCTTCATGGAGGAGATGCTCACATATTGCTTTCCTGAGGGCATCAGTGAAGTCTGTCAGTGGGCTAAGGGTATTGTTTGCCTCAAGGACTTTAGTATCCTGCCATGTGGGAATCTGGTGTCTTGCCTTCCGATCAGAGGACAGCATGCATGAAATGGCAGGTAGCTGTTCAAGTACCCTCTGGACCATAGCTTGTCTTGATCCCCATCTTGTTGGGCATTCAGTTTTAACTTTGTGTTCAGATAGTTTAAGCTCCTTTTGGGCCTCACCAAGCGCTCTCTTCCTCCTCCAACTGTAACTGAAGCAACCCACAAGCTTTTTGCATAGACCTATTCGTGAATATTTCATTGCATTCTCTAAAAGGAAAAAAAATACATTTGAATCAATACGTCTATCAACAATTTTTATTATTAGTAGACCTAGTAATAAAACATTAATGTAGGCATACATAATAATAATAATAATAATAATAATACCTTCTGTTGCTATTACTGTCATTATCAGTGTTTTTAACATCATACTAATGAGCTAAATAGCATAACTTAAAAAAAAAAAAAGTAGCAGCTTGCCAGATGTAATCTGTGTCTAGAGTACTGAAGCCTTGTCCAGTTGTTACTGGAGACTGCTTTTACAATGTTGGACCCACTGTCTGTAGTTATGCACACCATTTTTTTCCTCTTCCAAACTCCCAACGGGCACAGATTTAAGGGGGGGATGCACCCCCCCCCCCCCCCCCCCCCCCCTTGCAGATACCAACATATGCCCACCGTTTTATTTAATTAATATGCTTTAAAAAATAATCATTGTGGGATTGAGCTGAAGAAGTTATGGTATAAATTTATATTTAATAATAGATCCTATAGCTTAGGTTTTTTCACTCATGACACAAATACAGTGAAAAGCAAGCTGGGCGAGTCCTGTTGGATTTTAACAGGGTGTGGGAACTTCATGCATCTACATAACATACTGTATTCCCGGACTGTGTGTAGACTACATGTAAAGGGTGTGCGGCATCCTTTTGTTTATGGCATCATTAACATGCATGTTCACAAGCCAAAATGATAAGATGCTGCTGCAGCAGGCTTACTGCGTACACACGTCAGCTGTCTGGCTACTACTCATATTCATTAATAGGGTATCCCTGTACTTAATTTCCCCTGTATATGTACATGGTACACGTGCTGTTTTGGGGATGAGCCTCACTGTTTTTTCCAACAGCGGCTGGATATGTCTGTGAGAGAGATTGATTTTTGCAATGGCTCTGAAGAAAATCTGCTTGAAATCCCCTGAGTCTTAGGAACTAAGACTTCTAGGACTTGTTCACCTGCAACTCACACAATCATTGTATAGTTCTCTCAGTCTATTAGACTCAGGAGCTCAGATTGCAGTTCCTGACTTTGTATTATAGACATGCAACTCTTGCTGTCTTTGTTTATAGTTATATCGGTATTAAGCGCTGTCTTAAGTGGCCACTTGCATTCCCTGAGTTTACCTGGGTATATTCACTGTCTTATATGTGCATTGAATGTCCTGAGCAGGAGCTCAGATTGCAGTTGCTAAAAGAGTAATAATTTATTGATATAAGCTGTTTTGTGGTCAGTGTACTACACTGTAGTGTGTCGTGGTAACTCATTATGACAATGCAACTTTCATAAATATTACCATATATCAGTTGTAATTATGTTCTGCGCATATACCTGCAATTCTGACTATCATTTTCAGTGACCAATTAAAATGTTTTTTGAAGTTCCTAGTTTTAAAACTTTTTTGACATGGTAATTTTCTTTAAGAGATTTAATTTACAACATGTCTCTGACAGCTCAAAGTGCATCTCTGGACATTTAAAAACTGCAGTGTTTACAGGGGCCTCTGATGGCCCCCGGACCCCCCCGGCCTTACTGGGTTGACATGCACCCCCAGCCACCCCTGTCCAAGATGTAAGAGAATCCTTTAGTCCCGATGCTAGAGCCTCACCTGTGTGATCCTCAGGGAAAAAAAAGCAATCTGTAGTAGTGATGCTCCGATCACCATTTTTGGGCTCGATCACTAAAATTATGATCTGCCAATTGCCGATCACGGCCGATCATAGAATGGCAGGCGAATCTGAATCTTCCATATCTTTTATATATAATCTAGCAGTGTGTGCACAATGTGTAGAAATGAAACTATGAATTAACTGTATTGAAAAAAAACAGTAGAAATGCAGTCAAGATCTTGAAGAACCACCAACTGCTTTTATTTTCTTATATAAAATTAGACAACTTAAGGCTACTCTAGGCCATCTTTCCCAAATAAGGCAGAGAAACATAAAACAAGAGGGGTCAGGAAGACCAACACGCATTAGGTCAGCTTAATAGGATGGGATGAAGTTACACTAAGGCATACTTGGAAATTGTAGCCTCTCACTAAATACAATTTAAATAATTGGCAGCAAAATGTAAACACCAAAACTGGCCACTGAAAATTATGGCAAACTTTTCTGCTATCATTATGAATGTCTGATGTTGAGGAACAACCAACTGTTTATCCAAAAAATAAATAATGCCAATGCCATCCTTCATAATATTAATAAAGAACATAAGAAGGCCAAGCAGGTAGTTACCAACACACATTAGATCAACTTGGGATGGGATCAATCAATTAGTCACATTTAGGCCCAGGCTACTTGGAAACTTAGCCTTTTTAATATATTGATTAAATTAAAATAAACACAATGTTTAAAACCAAAATGTGCTAGGCCTACTACCACAGAGGACAAAATCCTTTAGATTCCAATCATAAATGGCAAGTTTCTCTTGATTACTATGAGCATCTCTGCATTTTTTTTTTTTTTTGAGGTGAGCCGGTTTCTTTTGTCATCAATAACGTTTGCAGCTGTGCTAAATAGTCTCTCACTATCCACACTTGTGCACGGTGAACAAAGATATGCTCTTGCTGCCTGTGCAAGTGCTGGGAACCGGCCTTTATTCACCTGCCAATAGGCAAGTGGCTGTCCACTGCGTAGCACTACGGGTTCTGCTAGATAGTGGTTGACCAGTAGGTGACGCACATGCATATTATGATGTAGGCTATGTTAGGCTACGATGCATATCTAACATCTGCATTGCTGAGGTTATTTATTTTTTATTTGTCTTTTATTTATTTATTTATTTATCTTTTTATTTATCCTGTTTGTTTTATTAATTTTTTAGGCCTAGTTATTCTGCTTAATTTATTTTTGTGTACATCCATGTATTTTCTTCATCTGTTACACTGACTTTTGTGGATTTGTTAGATTGTACCTGTTTTATACTTAAATTAAAAAAAAAAAAAGTTAGGCTACGATGCATGGCTGAATGTAACATAAGAGAAAATGGAGAATGGATTGTGTCATTCTTATTTACAGTACTAGTTTGAGTTCAGTTTCTGCACTACATTACACACATTAGTCTTACAGTTACATTGACATTTTTTTGTTTAAATAATACTTAATGAGATTAATGTTTATTGTTAATGATTAATTTAGGCCAATGATTAAAAACCCGCCGAACTAACGTCAAACCCGCCCAATTTTTGTCAACCAGCCCAAGCCATTTTTTGCCCGCAAAGAAGAATTCAAAACCGCCCAATCTGGCAACACTGCTTGTAAGAGCTCCACTCTGCCGAGTCCATGTGATGCGCAGTCGGAAAAAGAAAAAAAAAAAAGAGTCGCGCGAGTAGCCTATGTTACGTGGTTTAATCGACTTTTTTGATCGGCGCTTTTAGGGTCCTCCAATCAAACAATTTTTAGGCAAGATCGGCATCCGATCAATCGGAGCATCTCTAATCTGTAGGCACCAGCTTTTCATGGTGAAGTCACTCGTTGTGAAATGGACAGTTAGACTCGTATGGTTCCATAGTTCGGCTGGACCATAAATCTGTTGTTGCTGAAAAATGATGCATTTCCCTCAATTCTGTCTCTACTATTGCTCAACGCCAAGTGTACACAGCAGGTAGTCCAGCATGTGAAAAATAGTTGCAGGAGGGCATTGAGTAGTGTTTGTCCAAGGTGTTGATCATTTTCCTAAATCCTTAGTTTTGTACAGTGTTAACGGGGGCCATATCTTTGGCTAAGTGATCGCCTCTGTTATCTCCTTATGCCTATGGGAGCTTGATGGGCATGGTGATGCATTGTGCAAAGTTTCCGTTATCGATGTCTGCAGTGACAAGCGACAGGCATTTTCAGTTGCTGCTTTCTTGCCCTTTACAGCTTCATCATATTGCACTTTGTGGTGATGTTTAAGGTGATTTGTATAAATTTGTGGTGTTGCCATGCTGCGCTGATATGGCAAAAAATGCTTGCAAAGTACTTTGACCATCATCTTGCCTGAATCCAAAATACTTTCCAGACCACTGAATGGGAGCCTTTTTTCGATATGAGCACAGTAGGGTCATTCAGCTGGTTCGCACCACTGTCAGCTGGGTTTTTTTGTTTGTTTTTGTTTTTCTGGATTAATTTTTTCCCTCTTATTTCTCCTTACCATAAGCTTTTCTTCGCTGTCTCTCACACTCATTCGCTGCGGTCTATCTCATTCACTCTGCTCCTGTCCTGCCAGCTTTCTGCTACACTGCATCACATGGTGGAAAGCTGTGTTGTCATTGGTTGAGGGAGAAAGCAAAGGCGATACAGAATTATGGGGCGCTTGAGATTCCCTGGGGAAAAATCAGAGTGTTTGTTTTGATGCAGATGATGCAATAAAATGCAGAAGAACCGTTGTCATTTAGAAATGAGATTGCATAAAGGTGCGAATCGAGATTGAGATTTTATTACGATTGTGCAGCCCTAATTCCAGGCAGCTACCTCATGAATCTCAGTAAGATAATACCAATAGTGTGCAAAGCCGTCAACCAAAGAGGAAAAGGACCATCCAGACTGTTGCCAGCATGAAATCCAAGGTCTGTCATGGTATGGACTTCTGCATTTTATTTGTCCTTGGCAAAGGTAACTTGCACTTCTGTGATGGCAACATTAATGCAGAAAAGTGCATTAAGATTTTGGCGTAACATATTCCTTCTTTAAGACGACAGCTTTTCCAGGGATATTTCAAGATGATGATGCAAAACCACATTCTGTGCACATGTTACAAAGGCATTCAGTGTTTCCCACAGACCAGGTAGCAATTTGTGGTGCTCCACTGTGCCGATGAGGGAATCGTGCGCGGTGGTGTTGTGGCGGTCGGTGAAGTCGGTCATTGGGGTGTATGCAAAGTGTTTACAGCGGGCGGTGTTCAAACACACAGTATTTTTCTTCAGAGTCACCTGCTGGGACTATTTTAAAGCTACAAGAAGCATTTGAGATTATTCAGTTCAATCTAAATTATTTTAAGTTCTTTAAGAGAAGACAGCTAAAACAATTTTTACCAGAACCCTGCCTGGTTTCATTCCTCGACCCAACTTTACATTACAGGGCAGGCCATTAGTTTGCTGGGCTTGATGTTGGTGGAAAACAAGTCTTTTTAAATTTATGAAAATTACTCACCAAAATTGAAGTTAAAGTTTAGTTTTTATCTTAGTTTTTTGCCTTTTTGGTGGCAATCTTTCAATAGTTGACATTCAAGGAATAAATTGCAAAAAACAAGCTGGAGGTTTTTGTTTTAAATATTGAACTCAACACTTACCTCAACCAATACTAAAATGAAAAAGTATAATGTAACAACAAAATAATAATAAAATATCATAATTAGATGTAAGAAACCACTTAAGGTAACACCAAGGCAACTAACAATGAAAAAGCATTACCCTAATTGGTGCAAAGTCTGCATGCCCTATCAGAGCATTTAATTCTGCGTGGCTTCCTGAAAAAAACCTCAAGTGCCCTATCGTAAGGGAAGTCATTGGGCTCGGGACCATTTATGAAGATTCGTAAGCAGGCTGCCAGGTGTTCCCCTTGGAGCCTATTCCTGAGGTCTGTTTTAATCTATGGATAAAAAAAAGTAAATTTTCTTCGAAGCACTAAAAATTTCCATTACATCAAAAAAAAAAAAAAATGTACAAAGGAATACTGAATTTCTATGTGCTTACCCTATTCATAGCTGAGAAATCCAGTGCAGTGATGGTTTATCTACTTCGCCAATAAAGCTAATAAAGATGTTTCTTAAAATATTCAGATTTTATGCTTCAGATAGCATTAGCTAGGCATCCCCGTGAGTATAACATTTTTATTTAGGCTAGTGGGAAAGCCTTATTTATTGTGAATGTCAAGTCATTATTAATAACTTGCATGAATGCTGAAGCGGGATAAACGGGATAATGCAATAAGGCCGGTTCCTCGTGTCAAGCTGCTACTGTATGCATCAAAATTGGTTTATAGCCTGACTCAGGGATGTCCGTTTCATGTAAGCCAAGAAGGCTATGATAAAGCTCATCACGAGCACGATGTAGGCTACCTTTTAAAACAAGAGGTCGGAAGGCGAATTGGGAAGGCTGCGTTATTCAGGGATGAGAATGGGGAAAAAAAGGCTGAAAAAAGCCAGGGGTTTGGGGGCTGCAGGCACCCAGCGGGGCCCGGGGGCAGGGAGCTAATGATTTTTGGCTATATATATATATATATATATATATATATATATATATATATATATTTTATTATTATTATTTTTTTTTACCCCCAAACCATTAATTTTATCAGCAAAAAGTTGCAATGTATTTGGAAATAAATTCCCCTTCTTGGTGGACTACCAGGTGAAAATGATTAATATGGTACAAGAGACTTGTTTTTAATCAATTCACATTTGATGATTTCAAAAAAATAAATGCACCTTTTAATATAAACGAGCTCTACAGTATTATATTTCTGCATTTTTGCTATTCATGTATTTGAATACTCTAATACTTTAAAATGAAGTGCAAACCAGAAAAAAGTTCTGTCATATAATTCTCTTAAGCGTTCTTCTGACGTTATCATGGTAGCAGGAGGTCTTGCATATTAAGCAGGCAGCATTCAACATCACTTATCACTTCCCTTTCAACTGTTGTGTGTACTAACTAGGTTTTATCTGGACAGGATGTTGTGTAATGTAATACATATACCATATGGCCAATTTGAAGATCAAGATGGTGATTTTGAATTAAAGAACAAGCATGTACAATGGGCATTACATATTGGAATTTTTTTTAAATAAAAAACTATAAGTTCATCTCGGCCTAAAAAATTGGGCAGACGCTCCCGCGCGGCGCACGCCAGCAATTCCCCCCCCCCCCCCCAATGAAATGAGCAATAAGTAGGAGAGTTATACATGGTATCATCTCTAAAATTTTATCAGAAATATAGATATGATGCTATGATTCTCCCCAACATGCTACATTAGATAAGCTAACCCCATTTATAAAAGATACACACTTATGACGTATATGTGAGATATATGATGTATATTCATACATTGTTACTTTACGGAAATCTTCAGTAAGTTTGGTCTTTTCATGACAGCCTGTTGTAGACCTAAATATAATGCACATGAAATGACACTCCTCACCTCAACATGTCCTTTACAATCATTTAAGCCACCATGGGCAATGCTGAAATCACTGCTGCAAACAGTACATCGCGCGAAACTGTCATTATTGTTTACCCTTATTAGACAGGGAGATTCTTTTGTGTAATCTGAGGTGAAGTGGGTTTTGTATTTTTGGGGTGCGCACTCTCTCTCTGCCAGGATGATCCTGTAGGCTGCACTGACTCAACTGAAAACTTCGGTCCTCGAGAAAAGAGATAAAAGCCCACCCACACTGAAAGCTGATTGGCTTATTTTGCTGAGTAACCCAATCAGGATTCTCTTTGTCTCGCATGCGCTCCATGAACAGGCACACGCGCAGCCTCTCTCTCGTGCTCCCTGTCATATGCGCACATTCTAAGATGCGCGATGCAGACATTAATGTTTCGCGTGCACACGCTTGCTCTAGATTCCAGGAGATATTCTCCAATTTGCGGGCATCAGGGAGCCGCTATCAATATGCGGGAGACTCCCGGAACTTCCGGGAGACTTGGGATGTCTGCGTTATAAAGTGACCACAGATCGTTAACCATACCCCCCCCCCCCCCCCCCTGAAAATTTCTCAATGGATTTACATCGATCTCAAAAACGATCATTTTGGTCTGAAAAAGTCGGAAATCTGCTGATCGGCGGAAAATTCTCATCCCTGGAACTTTTTAATTAGCACGCCTCTCCGTCTGTCTCTGTGCGCGCGCGCGAACGAGAAGAAAGAGTACTATGAATGAACGGAACGATACGCAACAGAATTTTTATTTATTTTTTTTCAAAATCGCGAGTCTGATTATGTGGTGATAGGAATCCATTGTGTGGCGCTGCACCACACAATGGTCTATGTATGGGAAACCCTGGCATTGCTACAGAAGAAGGTGCCTGTCCCCAACAGAGAATGTGTGGCAAATTCTGAAACTAAAAATGACCACCAACCCCATACTGTTGCGCACCTTATGACTTGTTTGCAGGCAGAATAGGACAAAAGAACATCAGAAATAGTTCACCACTTAATGTCTTCAGTATATAAAGATCTTTTAAGTGTTGTGAGAAGGAGTTAATGTTGCTAATGCTTTACTGTCCCAACCTTTGAAATGTGTTGCAAGAATCAAAATTGAAGTGTGTGTTAAAAAAAAAAAAAAACATGAGGTATAAAACACAAAATCTGCTGCTGTATGGTTTTGTATGCAATGTAGGTCAAAAATAATTTGCAAATCATTGTTTAGTTTTAATTTCAACATGCCATCCCAACTTTTTCTGAATTGGGGTTATATGATTCTATAACTTTGCCTATGGATGAATTATGGGGGGGGGGCACATTTTATTTCCTGAGAAGATATATATCAGAAAATGTCTTTGTTTGGTTGTTTTCACCACAAAGATGATATGGTGGTTTTCAGGCCATCACGTGCACATTCTCCAAACCATTATTAAATGACAACTTTGGTATTTAGGAGGCTTGTTTTTGAAGTTACATTGTAGTTGAATATACTACGTCACAGTTCCAGGAAAAGGAGATTCTACGTTAGTGGTATTTTTATTACAAATACATTCATGATTGGGCGGCACAGTGGTGTAGTGGTTAGCGCTGTCGCCTCACACAGCAAGAAGGTCCTGGGTTCGAGCCCCATGGCCGGCAAGGGCCTTTCTGTGCGGAGTTTGCATGTTCTCCTCGTGTCCGCATGGGTTTCCTCCGGGAGCTCCGGTTTCCCCCACAGTCCAAAGACATGCAGGTTAGGTTAACTGGTGACTCTAAATTGACCGTAGGTGTGAATGGTTGTCTGTGTGTCAGCCCTGTGAGTCAGCCCTGTGATGACCTGGCGACTTGTCCAGGGTGTACCCCGCCTTTCGCCCGTAGTCAGCTGGGATAGGCTCCAGCTTGCCTGCGACCCTGTAGAAGGATAAAGCGGCTAGAGATAATGAGAGATGAGACATTCATGATTTTGATGGATGGTCTTGGGCCATTGGCAGGGCTCGACGTTAGCACTTGCCCGATGGCCCGGCGGTGTTTTTTACGTCTTTCGGGCCACTAAATTTGGCCAAACAGTGGCCCGGGCGGGCTAGTACGTTTTCGATACAAATTAACAAATTTTATTACCCATATTTTACCCAGAATTGTGAAGAAATTGTTCGTAAAATGCACCTTTTCGATACGAGGTCCGCCATCTTTGTTTTCGTCACGCTCCACTCCGCGGCAGGAGTGTGTCATCTTCATGCATCTTCGGAGATGTTCGGCGCTGTTCGGAAGCGTCATTTTGGCGGGAGAATAGCATCTTGTAGAAGAAGATGGTTGCGGCAAGGAGACCATCAGAATGATGAAATTCAAATAGAAATATGTTCAAACTCCACGCTCCCCAACCTGGCCAAAGGCCAGGTAAACAGTTTAAATACGATCGTGCATAAATTAACTATCGGGTGTTAACGAACGGCTTCATTTTGAACTCGGCAGCCAATCAGAGCGCGCGACGTCACGCTCGGTTTACAAGTCACCAAATCATAAAACAGCATTTCAACACACGCGCTTTAGCTTCAGATGGTGTAAAATCGTTCAGACTTTGTATATTAATATCAAAATTTCAGGATACACTGCCAAGAAATACGGCTACACGTGTATCAACTTTTAGTGATTAAAGAATGAAGTATAAATGTTGGTTGCTATGACTGAAATAGAAGAACAGATAAAATTAAAGCCGCAAGCGGCCTCGACGGGCCCTCGCGCCAGCGGCCAAGGGGGGCGGGGGCATGCGTCCCCGCGAAATACCTTCCACAGCTTCTTCGGCAAGAGACATTACTCCCACAATGGCGACAAACCACAGAAATGGACACATGGCAACAATAGGGTCTCGCACTGAACGGTGCTCGGGGGGCGCTATAAAGGCCCTGAGGCCGGCCTGGATCTGGGCTTCTGGTTCTCAGTAGCGGTGGCAGTCTAAGAAAAAGGAGCCAAATTTCGTGCGTTGTCGACCATGGCAAGCGCCCCAATAAGGGTCTTGTAAAGAGTTTGCTTGCCAAGTTTGACAAATCAGAAGCTGCAATATCATTTTTGCCATAACCAGCACCCCCAGGGGCGAAAGTGCACAAAATTTGGCGTATATGTCAGGTGAGCTATGAAGAGTATGCGTATGAAGTTTGATGACAATTGAGTAAATAGAAGATGAGATATAGATTTTTGAAGAATAAATTTTTTGGTTTTTCCCATGTCAGTAGGTGGCGCTATGCTGTACATGAGCGATTATGAGTTGGAAAAATAAGTGTCTACAACAGCAATGTACTATCACAAGGTAGTGGTGTGAAGGAAAAGCATTATGGAATTATTTACCAAAAACCCGTTTTGGAGCAATTGCGTCGGCCAAAAACAGCGCCCCCCATGGACGAAAATTCCCAAAATGTGGTATACATGACATGGGAGGTAGAAAGAGGGTGGCCGTGAAGTTTGACCAAATTTGAGGAAAGTTTGGAATTTTTGCCCAAAAATAGCGCCCCCAGTGGCGAAATATCACAGAAATTGGGTAACATGTCAGAAGCCCAATGAGTGATTTGCGTGTGAAGTAAGAGCAGTTTTGAGCAATCAGAAGATTTATGAATTTTTAAGCATGTAAAATTTTGCATCGAAAATTGATTGACGTATAACTTCTGAACGGTTTATCCTACGTGAAACGTATTTAGTAACTTTTGTCAGCCATGTCTGTAGATGATGTGCATCAATTTTGGTGACATTCCTATGAACGGTCTAGGAGGAGTTGCGCCGTCTTCGTGGCCATGCATTTCGCACAAAAGTGAAATTACCTCACTTCCTGTTGGGTGTGGCTAATGCATTGGCATTACATTTTTGTCCGGCTTAGTGAGACATATGCGTACCAAATGGCATGCCACTACTACAAACTACATGGCACCCAGGCACCTTAATGCGGGAGGCCAAAATCACAACGACTTAGGGGGCGCTATAGAGGCCCTGAGCCCCGGCCAAGTTTGGGCTTCTGGTTCTGAGTAGCGGTGGCAATTCTCGGAACTGGTGCCAAATTTCGTGCGTTTTCGCCCATGGCAAGCGCCCCGAAAATGGCCCAACAGCGGAGAAAAATAAAGAAGAAGAAGAAGAAGACGGAAGAAGAAGAATAGTGAACTCTTACAAGAACAATAGGGCCTTCGCCCATAGGGCTCGGGCCCTAATAATGTGGTAAATTAGATCTGATCCCATATATTATATTATTCAAATATCCAAAGATGATGAAATCTATCAAAATAGCCAAACTAGGTCTACATTAGTTCATTACAACAAAAATAACTATTCTGACCCTCTCTAGTACAACCAGACCATGCTAAACCCAGTATACCCCCAGTTGCTAGGGTATCTGCTGTTGCCATGGCAACAGTTTATGCAAATGAGCTGAATTTGCAAAAATTTACTACTAGTTCCCCCAAGGACATATCCTGAAAATTTGGTGTTTTATATCTTGTCTTATTAAAAAAACACAACTTTTCACCCCTTTTTGGCTCACCTGAGCATACCTGTTAATTAGCTAATTAACAGGTAATTAGGGTTATAAATCACCCCCGAGCAGGTAAGGCTTTGCAAAAATCTCACTAGATTATTCCCCAAAGTCCACCCTTTCAGGAAATGTATGGTTTGTCAGTGATTCTCATGATATATTATTAATTAAGAAATAAAACTTCTTCATGGGCAATAAAAATGCCCATTTAAATCCAGCATGATAAGGGTTAGTATGCCTCCTTCACCTTTCATCCAGACTTGGGACTGGCCTGTGTGTGTCTTGTGGCTATTATCATCAAGGTGTATATAAAAAGTTCATTGTACCTCTATTTCTATTAGAATATCTACAGTGGTGAGAATTCAATATCTACAATGTTGAGAATATATGAGCCAAAGTTGAAACCATGACAAAAAAGGAAAATGTGTCTACATCACACAGGGTGGGTTACAGGCAAAGCTTATTCTATAAACAAGTTAGTTGCATGGTGAGGCAAAAGTTAGCTTATTCTAAAACTTATACAAACAATTGTTAATGTAAAACAGTAATCAACAGCATGTGTTAAACGAACAGAGAACAAGAACAGAATTTTTAAATGTAACTAAGAAATTGATAGAACAAGAAATGCAAGCAATAAAATATCAATGTGAACAAACAAAGATATAATAATGTTAGCAAAATATGAGTAATCTTATTTTCATTAATTTCACCTTTAAATGCACCAGAATGCACGAATATGAATTGAAAAATCAAAATTTTCCAGGGGAGGGCCCCCGGACCCCCCTCTTTGTGCAAGCACCTGTGGTGCTTGCAGAGGCTGCCTACGGCAGCTGTGGTTTGGGTACCACGCACATTCAGGCCACCACATTTTCCATTTGGGCCAGTAACTTTTCAATTCCACTGGCCCAATGGGCCACCAGTGGTAAATGCTTAATGTCTAGGCCTGATTGGTGCATGTGCACAAGTAGGTACTGTATACAGGTGATTGTCATTGTCCCTTAGTGTAGTGAAGCTGCCTAACTCAAGAACCTGGAGGAAACCAGTATTAAAATGAAAATAAATTGCAAAACTCACACAGTTACCCTGATCGTGAGATAAATCCAGGAACCTTGGAGCTGTGAGGACCAACTACTGAAAATTTTTTGTTTGTTTTTTTACACATGCTCTTCCCCCCCCCCCCCCCCCCCCCCCCCAAAATATCTCCCTACAGGCTCTCTGATGGGGGTGGGGGACGTCATCTCCCAGCAGCTGATTGAGGGGCACGGCTTGACGAACCACAGCTTTAGACGCACCACAAAGATGATGAGCATTGGCTTCTTTTTTGCTGCAAGTCAATTTTTAAAAATCTTTTTATTGCATGCCTCCATGGTTCACCAAAAGATGTGTGGGCATAAAATGGTGCTTAAAAGTTTGTGAACCCTTTAGAATTGTCTATATTTCTGCATAAATATTACCTAAAACGGCATCAGATTTTCACAGAAATTCTTAAAGTAGCCAAAGAGAACCAAAATAAACAAGAGAGAAAAATATTATACTTAGTCATTTTATTTATTGAGGAAAATGATCCAATATAATGCATCTGTGGGTAGTAAAAATATGAGACTCTCTAGGATAAGCAATTAATTTGAAGGTAAAATTAGAATCAGGTGTGTTTCAGTGAGTGAGGTGACAATCAGGTGAAAGTGGACATCCTGTTTTATTTAAAGAATAGGGATCTATCAAAGTCTGATTTTCACAACACGTTTGTGGAAGTGCATTAAACAAGCAAAGATGATCTCCGATGACCTCAGAGTTGTTGATGCTCATTTGGCTAGAAAAGATGGAATCCAAGCTGCTATCAATCCACATTCAGATTGTGTATAATTTTATATATACAGTGGTGCTTGAAAGTTTGTGAACCCTTTAGAATTTTCTATATTTCTGCCTAAATATGACCAAAAACATCAGATTTTCACATAAGTCCTAAAAGTAGATAAAGAGAAGCCAGCTAAACATTTCTGGTAACTGTTGAGCAGCCCTGCATACCGGCTTGGAGGAATTTTAGCCCATTCCTCCATACAGAGCAGCTTCAACTCTGGGATGTTGGTGGGTTTTCTCACATGAACTGCTTGCTTCAGGTCCTTCCACAACATTTCAATTGGATTAAGATCAGGACTTTGACTTGGCCATTCCAAAACATGAAATTTATTCTTCTTTAAGCATTCTTTGGTAGAATGACTTGTGTGCTCATTGTCTCGCTGCATGACCCACCTTCTCTTGAGATTCAGTTCATGGACAGATGTCCTGACATTTTCCTTTAAAATTCGCTGGTATAATTCAGAATTCATTGTTCCATCAATGATTGCAAGCCGTCCTGGCCCAGATGCAGCAAAGCAGGCCCAAACCAGGATACTATCACCACCATGTTTCACAGATGTGATAAGGTTCTTGTGCTGGAACGCAGTGTTTTCCTTTCTCCAAACATAATGCTTCTCATTTAAACCAAAAAGTTCTATTTTGGTCTCATCCGTCCACAAAACATTTTTCCAGTCGCCTTCTGGCTTGTCCACGTGATCTTTAGCAAACCGCAGACGAGCAGCAATGTTCTTTTTGGAGAGCAGTGGCTTTCTTCTTGCAACCCTGCCATGCACACCATTTGTTGTTCAGTGTTCTCCTGATGGTGGACTCATGAACATTAACATTAGCCATGTGAGAGAAACCTTCAGTTGCTTAGAAGTTACCCTGGGGTCCTTTGTGACCTCGATGACTATTACACGCCTTGCTCTTGAAGAAATCTTTGTTGGTTGACCACTCCTGGAGAGGGTAATAATGGTCTTGAATTTCCTCCATTTGTACACAATCTGTCTGACTGTGGATTGGTGGAGTCCAAATTCTTTAGAGATGGTTTTGTAACCTTTTTCAGCCTGATGAGCATCAACAACGCTTTTTCTGAGGTCTTCAGAAATCTCCTTTGTTCGTGCCATGATACACTTCCACAAACGTGTTGTGAAGGTCAGACTTGGATAGATCCCTGTTCTTAAAATAAAACCGGGTGCCCACTCACACCTGATTTCAATCAATGGGATGACAAACACCTGACTCTAATTTCACCTTCAAATTAACTGCTAATCCTAGAGATTCACATACTTATTTTGCCACTCACAGATGTCATATTGGATCCATCCATCCATTATCTATAGCCACTTATCCTGTTCTATAGGGTCACAGGCAAGCTGGAGTCTATCCCAGCTGACTATGGGCGAGAGGCGGGGTACACCCTGGACAAGTCGCCAGATTATCGCAGGGCTGACACAGAGACAAACAACCATTCACACGCTCATTCACACCTACGGTCAATTTAGAGCCACCAATTAACCTAACCTGCATGTCTTTGGACTGTGGGGGAAACCGGAGCATCCGGGGGAAGCCCACGCAGACACGGTGAGAACATGCAAGCTCCACACAGAACGGCCCTCGCTAGCCACTGAGCTTGAACCCAGGACCTTCTTGCTGTGAAGCAACAGTGCTAACCACTACACCATTTATTTTCCTCAATAAATAAATGACCAAGTATAATATTTTTGTCTCATTTGTTTAACTGGGTCCTTTCTATCTACTTTTAGGACTTGTGTGAAAACCAGATGTTTATTTTTGCAGAAATATAGAAAATTCTAAAGGGTTCACAAATTTTCAGGCACCAGTGTGTGTGTGTGTGTGTGTGTGTATAATGTATGTGTGTGTATATGTGTATAGATAGATATCTCAGGGTTCTAACTAGGCCAAAATATCAGCATAGTGGCTGCCTTCGACCCCCAAAGCTCGTAGGTTCTACGTGCTCAGAGATGCATTCTAGTGCATTTCCTGGCACTTGCAGGCCTTCCTGAAAATGACACTTTTTTTTTTTAGTAATATTAATGAGATTTTTTTTTTTTTGGCCAAAAGTTGCTGTGATTTTGTTTTTGAATGAAGACTTAATTAATATTCAACTATATTGGTGACGCATGGAATAAGAATAAAACAACCAGTTGGTTAGGTGGCACTGAATCTACAGTGTTCACAGTAGCCCTGTGACACTTGCCTTGCTTGACAACAAATTTATCCATGGTGATCACATCCAGATGCAGATGATGAGATCTTTAATTACTCTGGGCCCAGCATCGGTAGGCCTTAGGCTAGGTCGGCCTTCCCCTACTGACCATTACTCAGAGGGTTTCAATGCACTGTGTTGCATCGTCAAAAAAATTTGCCATGGACCAGCACGCATTACGTCCGTGGCGTGGTAAGCGTCTCTTAACACGGTTGGCACTTTACTGCAAACGCAGCATAAGGAAGGTGGTAAACCAGACTAGCATGATCAGTGACTATCTCTACTCAGGCAGCTATGCACTGGGTGCTTACGTGGACGGGGAGTGTAGAACGTTCAAATGGTAGCACGCCGTCACTGCCGTGTGGGGATCAGAGAAAATTAAAAGAACACATTTTCAAGACTGACAAGTCTTTTCTTCGTGTGCAAGCGCATGACAAAAACAGTGTGACGTATGCACCTGCTGCCATGTTGGGTGATGTATAAATCCAGAATGCAATGACATGTACATAAGTAGTATATTTTAACATATTTTTTGATATTCTAATTGTTCTTATTTTTATATTAACCCAACAAACCTTTACATTTCAGACAATAAAGATCTTTGACAAAATAGAGTACAAACAATCGAAAAGCATGCAATAAAAACATCACTAAGCAAGTAATACTATTGGGCTAATTCTGTCTTTTCATAGACAAAGTAAAATCACTCTAATCAAAAGGAGCAATCGATGGAGATGAATTACACAAGGCACAGCATACTTTGGCGATCTTATCAAGTTAGATCAGCTTCCGATATTTTTTCTTAATTCTTTGCTTAACCAATTCACAAGTCGTATCTCTTTTGTACTGCTCCGTTTGAGATATTTGTAACCCCGTGACTTTGTCTGGCAATCACTTTCAATGTGCATCTCTGCTGGGAGGGTTTCAGGTACAATTTCATTTGACTCTGGTATGTCTAAAGCAAAAAGTGCATAAGTAAAACGAAGTTACTGGAATGTCATCGCTAATATCTCACCTGGCAAAGTTGACCCACATTGTTGTCCTTGTGTATCCAAACTCGCTCAAGTTTGCATTGGGTTCTAATCTGGCTTTCTTGGCAGATTTTTCATTTATCCTGTTGCTTCTTGATGCTGTGAGATCAAGACAAAAACTTAACTTATCGTGTCCTAATTTAAATGTTGGTGCCCAATCTGGATTTCTTTTATCGCGTAGGTTTGCCGGTGCTCCTAAAAGGTGAGAAGCAGAGTGTTCGTGCTAAAGCTCTAAAGTTCAGCTTAATCAACAGAAAACATAGCTTTAATTAGCAATGAGCTCTTACCAGATTGTGGCAGCGGGGGCGTGGTCAAGCGTCGGTCTGTTAATGGAGGGCAGAGTCAGGGAAGGTAAGTGGCAGAATCAGTGGCACGCCTCCTCCCCCTGCTAACAGGCGAGGCACAGCTGGCCATGCTACAGCTCCCCGCTGACAGCCGGCTGGTCTACGCTGACC